>NW_012102032.1:7248919-7300324 GCF_000951045.1 Mandrillus leucophaeus
GCCCATCAATGATAGACTGGATAAAGAAAATGTCATACATATACACCATGGAATACTATGCAGCCATAAAAAAGATGAGCTCATGTCCTTTGCAGAGACATGGATGAAGCTGGAAACCATCATTCTCAGCAAACTAACACAGGAACAGAAAACCAAATACTGCATGTTCTCACTCATAAGTGGTAGTTGAACAATTAGAACACATGGACACAGAGAGGGGAACATCACATACCAGGGCCTGTCTGGGGGTGGGAGGCTGGCGGAGTGATAGCATTAGGAGAAACACCTAATGTAGATAAAGGATTGATGGGTACAGCAAACCACCATGGCACATGTATACCCATGTAACAACCCTGCAAGTTCTGTACATGTATCCCAGAACTTAAAGTACAAAAAAAAAAAAAAAAAAAAAAAGGAATTCACAAATTGCTAGTAATGAGATACAATGTAGGCATTTGACAGCAATAAATAATGCTAAAATTTTGTTTTCATCATGGGTGTACAAAGAAGGAAGCTAAAAATAAATGAAGAAAAAGATAAAGGCATTTCGTTTTCAATTATTGTCAAGTTATAAAAATGTTTGTACTTTTATGTGATGCAAAGATAGAGAACATAGACATAACAAATGAGTCCATTATGTCAGTATCATTTGGAATCAGACAAGTTTCTGGCATTTACTAACTCTGAATGTGTCTCAAACAAAACTATACAAAACTCTGTAGATTGAAAAAAAATAAAGAGAATTACGAAGTAATCAGAATTCATATTAGGTTTTTAAAGCTCCTTTTATTTACAAAAGCAGTTCACTAATGTCTGTATTCTCATGGTTCATTCATGCTTCCTTGTATATAAATAAATACCATGTATGCTTTTTCACCCCCAAAAGTCTAAGAAGGAAATGTGCTACAGGAAAAGGGTGAATTTCCCTCCTTCTTATTGAATGTATATACATTCGGATGAGATAACTTAATGAGGAATTCATTCATTAATCATTGAGTATCAACTGTGTCAAGCACCATGATAGGTACTAGAAATGTTAAGTTGAATAAGACAATATCAGATGGTAAGGAGGGAGAGCTATTTCTCTCAGGAAGATTCATAGTGGTATTTCTAATATAACAGCTGCTGTTTGCTTCTGGAGGCTGGTGTCTTAATTAAGATGGTAAAAAATCACCCTTCTAATTCCCCCAAATTTCTTTTGATTAGACAGAAAAGTGTCAAGGGGGTAGGGAGGATGTTTACCTCTCATAAGGAGTCTGAAGAGTGACTAAAAGCCCTAATAATGTAATTTCTATCCCTTATGCCAATAGAACAATATTTTTTAATCCAGGAAAAATTCTAGCCTTGCCACTGTGAAGGTCATTTTCCCACTGGGAAGATAGAAGCAAATGGCAATAGTTTATGGTGTTAATTTATATTGTGGTGTAACAAACTACCACACATATAGCAGCTTAAAACAATACATGTATATTATCTCATGGTTTCTCTAGCACAGGAGTCTGGGCATGGCTTAGCTGAGTCCTCCACTTAGGATCTCATAAGGCTTCAATCTACAGGTTGAGCATGGCTGTGGTCTCATCTGAGGCTTGACTGGGGAGCACTGAAGGCTTCATCCAGAGACTGTCCTCAGCTCCTTGTTATGAGTCTCCTAACATAGCAGCTCATATCTTTGAAGCCAGTAAACAGTGCAAGATTCCAGCAAAATTGGCACTAAAATCTCATGCAATATAATCATGTACATCCTGTAACTTTGCTGTATTGTATAGTTACAAGCAAATCACAGGTCACAAACATACTCCAGGGGAGAGGATCACACAAAGGCATGAACACCAGGAAACAGGAATCATGGAAACCACCCAAAGAATTTGTCCAACACAATTTTAGACTCTTCCTCTCTGTATTACCTTTAAAAACCAATTCTTCTACTTTTCCATTATTGCTTTAAATGTAGTTCTTCTCATCTTTATTTTTCAAAGTTTAAGTTAATCCTGGCCTTAACTTCCCTAACACTATTTGTAAAAGTTTTTGTTAGTTCTAGGTTGTTTCTTTGTCCATCTTTTGTATATTTGTTTAAACACGTAAGTTCATTAAATAATTCTGTTAAGCTTCCCTTGATTTACTTGTGTACTTTTATGCTTTTTCCTTATTTAGGCTATAAGTAATCATACACAGTAGTGTTAACCTTTTAGGATTTCTTACCCTACAAGCTATGTTCCCATCCACAGTCTCTAAACATGAGAATAAACTCATTTTAGCCAAGTTTAAAACAAAACAAAACAAAACTGCGCCCATGTAGTCTGTAATATATGTCCAGATATGTACATAATTAAACAATCACACCCTCTGTAGCATCTTTTGGTAGAAATACAATTCCAGCAGATATTAAAATAGTTGAAGTGCTTCAGTATTGCAACAGGTTGGCAGGCACTAATGATCCACTTTCAGAAGGCATCATTCATACTCCTTTTATGCCTGGGCTAGTTAAGGTTCACTCTAATGGTTTTATTTTGGTTTCTTCCTTTTTTCATCTCTCATGCTCATTATTGGTGTATCATCCTCACTCACATTCATCACTTTCTGTACAGGAAACTTTGTAGTCTTATTCCCCTTCTATAAGGTGTGTTGCTCTGTTAAAAAGGTATAACCTTCCACAGAAAGATTTTAATCAGAAAGTCTCAGCAGATGGTATGTGGTACCTACTTAGGATCTCTATATACAAGAGTTGATTCTATTCTTCCTCCAAGTTTTACCTACTTCAATACTGAGCTTCACCTGCTTGCTTTATACTAAAGGACATTAGCAAAGCTGGCCTATGTTCTTAGTGCCTGATAAATTGGACTCAACAAATATTTGTGGAAAGAACGGACTATTTGACATCTATTTGTACATACAAGTAGGTACAGTAATGTACTGCATAACCATGTTTCAGTCAATGACAGACCATATTTGCAGCAGTGATTCTATAGGATCATAATACTGTATTTTTGCTGTACCTTTTTCATGTTTAGATACACAATACTTAGCATTATAATTGCATACAGTATTCAGTAGTTTTTGCTATACATACCTGAAGCCTAGGATCAATAGGCTATATGCCATATAGCCTAAATAGATAGTAGGCTATACCACCGAGGCTTGTTTGTATGATATTTACACAATGATGAAATTGCCCAATGATATATTCTCAGAATATATCCCTGTCATTAACCAATACATGATTATAATCTGTGTATTATATTTATGCATATAAATGGGTATTTCTGTATATAAACTTTGGAAGTGAAACTGAAGGGTCAAAAAAATGTGCATTTAGATTCCTAGAGATACAGCTAGACTGCTCTCCAAAAAAGCTGAATCTAGTAAACAACTATCAACAGTGTATGAGTGTGCTGGTTTCCCCACATATTTACTAACACTGTAGATGACCAATCATTGTTAATATATGACACTCTGGTGAATAAAAATGGTGCCTCATTGTTTTAAGTTCATTCCTAAGTAAATAAAATTAAAATATATATATTCAACATTCATCTGTTAAATATTAAATATGCTTACTAAATAGATATTAAGCACAATAATAAAATATGAGTGTCTCATGAATACCTGCTATGTACCAGGCACTGTTCTAGGTGTTACCTAATTGTGGTAAAGAAGACGTTCAAGATCACTGTTCTCAAGAAGCTTATATTTTACTAAAGGAGGTAGAAAATAAACAAGTAAACAAACAAACAACAAATAAAGTGCTGTGAAGAGAATAAAATAGGGGAGTGAAATAGAGTATTGGAGGTGGAGAGAAGGTCAACATTAGACAGGTGATTAGGTACAGCCTTTCTGATAGTAGACAATTAAACTGGGGGCTTCATGATAGAATGAACTGGACCTCTCAATCCAAACTATTCTCTTTGCTTTTCTCAAACACACCAGGCACACTCCTGCCTCAGGGCCTTTCTACTTGCTGTTCCTTCTGTCTGGAACACTTTTCCTTCAGGTATCTATATGGCTTACTCCTACCTCACATGGATGAAATGCCTGTGAATATCTAGTTTATGGGTTTGCAGGGAACTACTGGCTATTTAGACCTCATCCCTATGTAATTTTAGTATTTCCATTTTCTATACAAGTTCAGCAAGGCTTCCTTCATTCCATATATAAGATTGTATGAAATGTTTCCAGGGGGCCTTTGAGGTTGCCAGTTAGATATAAACTTCTTTATTATTTCAATCTTTATATCCATTAAATAAATTTGAGTTGAAGACTGATTTCTTACCTAAAATTACTGCCACTTGAAAGCATGAAATGTTACTTTGCAATTGTTTTCCAGGGTTTTAGCACACAGTTTCTCACATGTTCCCAAATAAGTAATGTAACGATAGATCATAGAAATCTACATTAGTAGAAATTGTTCATTATCTTCCAGGGTTTCCAGTTCTTAAAAAAAAGGAGGTGCAGAAGATAATGGTTTAAGGCTGTAAGGACAAAATAAGCCTTTTACGCAATGACAATGAAAAATGAAGATTATAATGGTGATGATGATAATGAGAATATTAAGTACCTACCAGATGTGAGCCATAATATTTTCAATGAGCTGGCCACTTCAGATACATTAGCTTTAATCCTCAGGACAAACCTATGGGTTGGTGATATCTCCATCTTCATAGATGAAAAAAAAAATGAGACTCAGCTAGCTTATAGAATTCTCAAAGCCAAATCTATTATGCCATAGAGCTGGCATTTGAACTTTATAGCATATGATCTTTTCACTACTCTGCTTCTCTACAAGTAAAAATGAATCTACTTTTTGGATAAAAATAGAATTAGGGTGTGAACTAATTTATTTTATTTATCTGTAGTAAAAACTACAGGCAATTTTTTACAAATGTTACTTCATTTTTATCCTATAATGCTTAGAGACAAATACATCATTTTTCCCATTTTATAAATGGGGCAAAAGTGAGGTTGAATAATTTATTTAAGGTTGTAAAATAACTTGGCTAAGAAGCAAGTTTTCTCACTCTGAATATTTTTCCTATTCTACTTTCGACTTTCACTTTCATTAGAATTCTGGAGTTATTATAAAAGAAATGGGAAACACAAATAGCACTGTGTAGTCCCAAGAACTAATTGCTTTATAATTTTTTATCAATAATGCCAGTTGGAAAAGGTCACATATTTTCAGAAAAAAAAAACTATTAAAGATTCAGTTGTTGACTTTACATCTTCATTTTTTTTTTGTCATTCAACAAAGATTTATTATTCACTTATTATGAGGTCAGCACTGTGCTTGTCACTAAAGATGCAAAGCAGTTAAGGACAAAATTAAGTGAGAAGAAAAACATACAAACAGATAATTACAAAGCAATATGAAAAGAGCAATAATACAGGTTTGAGCAAAGAGCTGTTAACTCTGTCTGGAGGTTTAAGCTCACTTTATGGAGGAGTGCATCCCCAGTTTTAAGATCTTTACCTAGGCATATTTATTATTCCCTCTTTACGTATTGTTATGTAAATAGTCCCAAAGAGAGCTTTTGTTTCTTACTGTGAGATCTCCATGATGCTTAAAAATTCTTTTACTTAAAAAATAAGCTTTAAAATTCAGCAGTAACAAATGCTTGCTCTTAAAAAAAAAAAAAAAAGCCATATAAAAGTTTCTAATAAAAAACAGATAATCTCCCTATCCTATCTCCTGAGAAGATCAATGTTATCAGTGAGGGAGATATCTTATAGCAGACTGAAAAAGCTTCTTGAGGCAATGCAATCTATTGCTTTATCCTGAATACTTGTAAGTCATGAAAATTAGGTAAGATGAAGTGTATTTTATTTAATGATTCTAATTGAAATACAAATTGAACTCTAAAACATAAACTCCAGCCTGGACAACATGGCAAAATCCCATTTTACAAAAAATTCCAAAAATTATCTGGGTGTGGTGGTGTGTGCCTGTAGTCCCAGCTACTCAGGAGGCTGAGGTGGGAGGATCACTTGAGCCAGGAAGGTTGAGGCTGCAGTGAGCTGTGATCACACCACTGCACTCCAGCATGGGCAACAGCATGAGACCTTGTCTAAAAAAACAAAACAAAACAATACCCAAACACACAAAACCCCTATAAACCTATAGTTACAGAGCAAAGCACTTTCATAGTAGGTCACTTAATCCTTGAGACAACCATATGCAGACTGTACCCTGACTTCAGAGACAGGAAGCGAATACTCAGAGAGGTCAACATATTTCACCAAATCTAAGGTGCCATCAATTTTAACACACCATGCTATTTTATATTCTTTAAAAGACAAAAAAATAATTACCAGTTCAATTGTGACATAATGTCTTAACTACATTCCTATGAGACTCACAGGATTTATTAGGAACCCTGGACTGAGAATTAGAAGACCTGAATTAGGATTCTCACATTGTCCCCTTTCCAAACTTGTGACAAGCAAATCATTAAGTTCTATGAGCTTTGATCTTTCCATATCTTTTAAACTAAAAAGAATAATGTCTCTCTCACAGGGTTGCTGTGAGGACATATTAATGTAAAACAGAACTTTAGAAGTGCAAAACTGATAAAAATTTAAAACCTTTTGTGTTAATGTTATTATTTTTTAAAATATTATCTGTAACAGTAATATTAATACTCTGTTGTTGAAGGCAAGAACTGAACTTCTGGATCCAAACTGAACTATTTTATCATGACAAATAATTATGAAAGCTCTTACTGCACAGATTTTAGTACTGCCGCCTTTTCTGAGATGAGCTGTTAATATTTTGTCCTCATGTGAACTCTGGAAAATACCTATTCCACTAACCCAAAATAATGCATTCAGTTTGGATGAGGAGATTTTCAGGCCTTGAGGGAAGATGTTTCTTACCGGCATCATTTACGTTTTGTTTGTCCAGTTATAGGATTGAAACATGCACTATACTTCAGGCATTCTATCATTATAGTCAGTTCTAATTGTGAAAAGAATCAGAGTTTCATCTTTTGAAAAAGTGATAATTGACTCTATTTTACCACTGATGCCTTCTAGAATCTTAGAAGCAGTTCTTGCATTTTTTCGGCCTTTGTGCTTGTAACCATTTTATGTGATAGACTGTTCACACGTTAGTAGTAAGGTATATAGATTTTACTTGATTAAATACTAGATAGTCTACATCCTGCAATCCCCTTGACAACTACTATAGTCCTGCCTGTAGTGGGAATTAAGTCTTGTTTGTCTAGCTGTGCCTTCATATCTTAAGGCTATCAGTAGTGTATGTGATTAAAGTATATATCTGAAATAGTTTCTTGGAAATGATCTTCTGTGAAAACCCACAATATGTGGGAGCTTTGGGATTGATTCACACTAGATATTTGTTTTTGTATGTTAAACACTAGAAATATCATGGCTTCCTGATTTCTATGAGTGAAGAACTGTCTATGTTTGCTTGCTGTGTACCAACAGAGATTAATAGATTGCTGCTATATATCTGGTGGCATTAAATAATTTCGGCACTTTTTTAGGAATTTGTTTGACGAAAAAAGCAAATACCCAATAGTTGATTAGTGCAGAGAAGGCACAATAGAAAAACATGGAGTAGTCTAAGATCCAAGATGACAGCAGATCTGTCTGTGCTACCGGACTTTTGTTTACTCATTGAACCAATGTGCACATGAATAGGGAAGTTTAAAAATTAATACCGAATTTCAGGTGTTCCAAAAAGTTAAACATGCTGACACATTACTAATCCTTTTTAAAAAATAAATATTTGTTAGCTGTTACTTCAAACCGAGCCCAAGTTACCACCATCTCCCACCTCAATCACTGCAATAGCCAACTAGTCTTCCTGCTTTCTTCACTCTTGCTACCTTAGAGCTCAGTTTTAAATAAACACCCAAAGGATCTTTTAAAATGTAGACCATATCATGTCACTCCTTCTGCCTTCCTATGACACTTAAAATAAAATCCAAACTCCTTAGTATGGTGTTCAAAGCCTTGTATTATCTGGCTTCTTGCTATACATCCACCCTTATCTCGTGCTACTCTCCTGCTTGCTCATACGTATAAGATACACTGGCTTTTTTTTTTTTTCCCTGTCCCTCAAATATGTCAAGTTTGTTCCTATCTCACAGCTTTTGTACTGGGCCTGAAAGGTCCTTCCCATAGTTTTTGTTGCCGGCTGAGTCTGGGATGCAATGTTACCTCTTCAAAGCAGACTTATTTGTCAATTAATCTAATGTAGCATCCCCACTTACTCATCTTTCCTAATACGTCATCTGGTTTTATTATACGCATAACACTCATCACTGTCTACAATTACTTTTTAAAATTTATTTGTTAACTTGCTTGTCCATCTCTGTCTACTACAATTTACCAAGCAGCTTGATAGCAAGGGCCTTGTTTGTGTTGTTATCCTAGGGTCTGGCCCATTGTAGATACTCAACAACTAGTTCTGGAAGGAATGAAATAATGAATGTAAATCATTACCTTTTCTTAAGTGATATGTTTTTCTCTTTAACTCATTTTTTCTGGAAATAAAATTGTACCAGGAAAAGAATTATTTCTCTTGTTGCTGGCAATATTTTGCCAACTTAAAGTTCAATCACCCAAGATTAAATTTGATATATTTTCTTAATGGAACCTTACAGCAGTGACCTACTTTCAGTTTGAAACAACACAGGAGAATATGTGAGTTAGCCATTTCCTTGAATGGCAAAGTGCCACAAATATTTGTTGTGGTTATTATCTGGCTTTGAATAATCAAGTCAGCAGACAACAGGTCTGTTTTACAAAAACAGGTAAAATTTATCTCAAATGACAGAATCACATAGGCTATTATCTAATGCTTGGAACATCATCCCAATTCTAGGACACAAAATAGCATAATTACTTTGTGTACAGGAAAATACCATAATGTCCATTCTAAATATTAATAGCTGACTTTCATTAAAGAAACAGAGTTTTGGCTGGGCACAGTGGCTCAGGCCTATTATCCCAGCACTTTGGGAGGCCGAGGCGGGCAGATCACTTGTGGCCTGGAGTTCAAGACCAGCTTGGCCAACATGGCAAAACCCGTCTCTACTAAAAATACAAAACTTAGCTGGGCATGGTGGAACACACCTGTAATCCCAGCTACTCAGGAGGCTGAGGCACGAGAATCCCTTGAACCCAGGAGGTGGAGGTTGCAGTGAGTCAAGATCATGCCACTGCACTCCAGTCTGGGCGACACAGCAAGACTCCATCTCTAACCCTCCAGGGTTGCTTCTGGGGACCCCAATTAAGAATCCCTTGAATTTAGAGGAGGTAGAGGTTGCAGTGAGCCGAGATTGTGCCACTGCATTCCAGCCTGGGCGATAGAGTGAGAAATGAGGCAAAGAATGATGAATGTCTGAGGTCCAGAAGAAGTAGAATGAGAAGATGCCATATCAAGTCTGAGCTTTAGCTCGTAAAGAAGGGAAGAATTTAAAAGACAAATCCCATCCAAGGCCTTTAAAATGTTACAGTACTGCTTTTCCCTTTTTTCTCAGAAAACCTTTTCTAATCTGCTTACGTAACTTCTAATTAGCTTCAGATGTAACAAAAAAAGGCAGCTACTACTCACATTCTTCTTAAAAGTTAATATATTGCTGATTTCAGATAGAACACCTGAAGTGATGCAGGAGGCTTGCACAGACAAATATATGCAATCAGATGGTCCCCGCTTGACAGTCTTATTTTCAATTGGTTGAGTAAAAATAACAAAGATATTGAACCAACCTGTAAAAGTTGAACATTCATTTCTTTTGTTGCCTAAAATAATATGCTAAAGATTTTTCAGAGTAATGAAACATACTAAATTACACTGTTGTTAATAAAATACAAAATCATGATCTTTCTTTACTGAGAAAAATTAGGACTTTTTTACT
This sequence comes from Mandrillus leucophaeus, assembly GCF_000951045.1. NCBI lineage: Eukaryota > Metazoa > Chordata > Mammalia > Primates > Cercopithecidae > Mandrillus > Mandrillus leucophaeus. The sequence continues at coordinate 7,258,801 of NW_012102032.1, forward strand.
GTTAATAGAAATATTTTCAAAATGTTATGTATTTCATTTCATTTATTTATTTATTGTTATTATTTCAATAATTTTGGGGGAACAGGGTGTTTGGTTACATGGATAAGTTCTTTAGGTGTGATTTCTGAGGTTTTGGTGCAGCCATCACTCGAGCAGTGTACACTGCACCTAATGTGTAGTCTTTTATCTCTTAACCCCCTCCCATCCTTCCCACTAAGTCCCCAGAGTCCATTGTGTCATTCTTATGTCTTTGCGTTCTCATGTCTTAGCTCCCACTAATAAGTGAAAAGATAAGGATGTTTGATTTTCCATTCCTGAGTGAGTTCCGTTAGAATAATGGTAACATCCATATTTTTGATATTACAGGTTGAGTACCCCTTATCTGAAATGCTTGGACCAGAAGTATTTAGGATTTCGGAATATTTGCATATACATAATGAGGTATCTTAGGAATGGGACCCAACACTAAAACATAAAATTCATTTGTTTCATAAGCACCTTTTACACAGCTTTTATAGAATATTTGTAACAATTGTGTGCATGAACCAAATTTGTAAACATTGAACCATCAGAAAGCAAAGGTGTCACTATTCTGGTCAACCATGTGGACAATCTGTGGTTGTCTGGCATCACCATCATGCTTGCTCAGAAAAAAATATATCAAAGCTGAAGTGGGCTGGGAGGGTGTTTTGTTTCGTTTTGTTAGTTTTTTTTCTCTTGGGGATGCTGAATAAACTGTGTTATGCTCCTGCGTTTTGACTACAACCCATCATATGAGGTCAGGTGTGAATTTTTCCACTTCTGGGGCCATATCTGCACTCAAAAGTTTTGGATTTTGGGGCATTTCAAATTTGGGATTTCAGATTTGGGATGTTCAATCCGTATAAGAAATGCAGTAATAAAAGTACATGTATATACTTATACACATCTTTTTTGCAAATAGTAACAGGTGGGAGGTGGGGTTATTGAGTGAGAACTTACGACCATTAAAAACATTTTAACTTTCACAAAAACCTTCCAAATGGATATTTAAAAAGCTCTTGATATATACTGCAAAACTGATTCCCAAGGATGTCTCATGCCAATTTATATTCCCCACCTGGAGTGGATGGAATGTTTACTTTCAACTTTAATTAGTGGCAGGCCCAGATGGCTCCTAAACTGGAGGGATTTTTTAAAATGCCTAATATATAAGTAATTTAAGAAAACAAAGTATATTCTCTACAGAAGGATTCCTGCCCCTTGCTTCCTTTGCTTAGGCATCATTTAGGGCCTCATGGGTGTAGAAACCTTAGCTCCAACTGCTGATCTCAATTCTGTGAAATCTCTGAAGCTTAAAATCCTACTTATCATGATAGTTTCATATTGTTTCTGACGCAAGGTGATATTCCTTTCTTGTTTTTTATCTAAACACACACACACACACACACACACACACACACATACACACACACAATTTAAAATGTCATTTCTATGTGTAAGAGCAGACTGGGAAGGTTTTAGCATGAGATCCCTCTTCTATCTTGATCCTGAAGTCCATTGTGAATCTTGACAGCTATATTTCCTGGCTTTAATACTGTGGACCTTTTCATAATCATATATTAATATGTATATGTATGCATTTGTTTATAAGAGCTCGAATAGCTTGAATGAGATGTGTGTGTATATATACATGTTATATATGTCATACATTTTTATTCATAAAAGCTTGAATTTAGAGAACTCTGTACTCAGAACTGGTTTTTGACCTTTTAAAGAATGTGTAGACCCTTTGATTGCCCTAAAATTTGACCAAATTGTTGTTGGAATTACCCTCTCAAACCTCTGGGTGAAATGTACCCTTGCATTGTGAGTTTAAGGATGACTCAGCAGTCTGAGTGGGGTGAAAAGTGACTTAGAACAAGAGGTGGCTGTGCAGAGCGATGTGGCTTTTGGTGCTGAAGCTGTCGTGACAGCTCCTCTTACACTTAAAGCTTCCTGTATGCCCCCGTGTCTGTCAGATCTAAAGTGTATCTCCGCTTTCTAAAGGATCAAGCCCCAGTTGGCCTTCTGCTTGACAAATAATCTGTGTGAACCTGAGGAGTTCAACAAATGCCATTGACTCACTAAGATAAAAAAGAGTGAAAAGAGATCATCTGTCCCATACCCCCAGCCTGTCTTTGACTTTATTCATTACTCCTTCAACTCAGAACATATTAAGAGTGTCCTCCTGCCAGGGTTCCTGCCAGCCAGTTATTCCCACAATCGCTACTGTTGTTTAGCAGTGGGAGCAACAGGTTGACCCTTCCTGCTTTCCTTCCATGTGGTCCTACCTCTCCTATATTAAAAAGTTTTTAGGATTCACCTGTAACTGTTAGTGCTTTTGAAGATTTTTGCCCTATTTTGTATTCTAGTTATCATTTCCATGAGGCCTGAAGGAAGGTAGTTAGAGGCCTGTGATTATGCTGCCAATTTAACAAGAAGTCAATATATTCTCTTTTTATTAAAGACCTCATTTGGTTTATCTGGCCAGACTTTTTCTTATTATGTATTTTTAATGATAGAACTGCCTCTTTTGTTACATAACCATTTTGTCAATCTATATGTCAGTTAAACAGAAATTGCAGTTCTGAACATGCAGTTCAAAACTATTTTATTTCGAATAAAAACTACACAAAGGCATTATACTGATATAGAACACGTAAACATAAGGAGATCAATAGAAGCATCTCCAGGGATTCCAACACTAAATAAAAATGCCTATTCTGTTTTCAGACTGTTTCACTATAAATAATGATAGAATAGACAAAAGTTTCCTCACAGTTAGCAATAAACAACCAAAAGATAAGATGCTGATTAAGACATTTAGCCACAGTTTCCTGTGACAATTACATTCTAATTCAACATCAATAATAACATTAAATGATACATATTATGAAAAGCTCTCATCTACCATATTTTCAAATGTATCCAAGTTGAAAGAAGCTTTACACAATAATAATTTAATACCTACCATAGGGAGAAAGTAAAATTAAATTAATTACTTTAAATAACAATAATGTGGCACCAGCAGTAGTCATGGCAGTGGCAGCAGCAGTAGCAACAACAATATCCATATAGGGAACATCTTACCCTACCAGAGGGTCTTTTGGGAATTTGATATGTACTATTTAATCTTTCAATCCTGCCACTTTGATATTATGAGATCCACTTTTTATATGCAAAAACAGACCTAGACGTTAAGTAATTTGGCTAGTGAAATTGGATGAACAATTGGGGTGCTCTGTGGAGCATCTCTAAGGAACATCAGAGATTCTGTGGAGCATTGTTTACATGTATTCAAACTGCTGCTTCCTTCCAGCCTGCCTCTATGATTTACACACTTCTCCACTGTTAGAGGTATTCTGGTGATGCTGGGATGACCATGTGTGCAATGATGTGAAAAGCATTCATGTTCCTTATACATGGGAGAGTCTTAGGTAGGGGTTTGTAAATACTCTGAAAATGGATGCAAAATGTGTGTAATCTCACATTTCTGGGAAGAGGGTTTTCATCAGATTCCAATGGAGTCCACGATCCAGGAAAGGTTTGGAATTGTCTTCTAGGCCTGGCGTGGTGGCTAATGCCTGTAATCCCAGCACTTTGGGAGGCCAAGGCAGATGGATCACTTGAGGTCAGGAGTTTGAGACCAGCCTGGCCAACATGGTGAAACCCTGTTTCTACTAAAAATACAAAAAATAGCCGGGCATGGTGGCAGGCACCTGTAATCCCAGTTACTCAGGAGGCTAAGGCAGGAGAATTGCTTGAACCCAGGAAGCAGAGTTTGCGGTGAGCCAGGATCACATCACTGCACTCCAGCCTGGGTGACAGAATTGTCTTCTAGATATTCCTTAGAGACTGGTTTTAAGCTGTAAGAGCCAAGAAACCTTACCCTTCAGCTTTCTGAGAAAATCCCATAGTATAACATCCTAGAGAACACTTATTATATTAAGAAGAAAGTAGAGGCAATTACCCAAGTAAAAATTTCAAATTGTAACTTGAAATAACCAGATGGTCAAGGCAAAGAAAGAAAACGAGGTGAGGGTTGTGGCTGAATTATCTACCTCATGGTAGTTTGTAATTTTCTGTTTTCCATGCAGAAAAAGCTGCTGCTTAAAGAGAAAGAAAATCAGTTGAATTTAATCTGAATTATTAAACTTGAAAAGCTATGTCATATAAACCTATAAAAAGTGCTGGCAAAATGTGCCAACATTAGCAATTATATTTCTAAATAAAAGGACAACATAGATTTGCTAGTTTTAAACATCAAAGCGTAACCCTTGCAAGAGACAATACCTTTATAAGGAAAACTATAAAATACACATGGAAGAAACTGAAGAGGCTATAAACAAATGGAAGGACATCCCATGCTCACAGATCAGAATAATTATTAATAATACTGTTAAAATGACAATACTACCCAAAGCAATCTACACATTCAATGCAATCCCCATCAAAATACCAATGACATTCTTCATGGAAATAGAAAAAAACTCTAAAATTTGGATGGAACCACAAGAGACCCTGAACAGCCAAAGCACTCCTGAGCAAAAAGAACAAAGCTGGAGACATCACACTACCAGACTTCAAAATATACTACAAAGCTACAGTAATTGAAACAGCATGGGACTGGCCTAAAAACAGACACACAGACCAATGAAACAGAATAGACAACCCAGAAATTAATCCACATATTTGCAGCCAACTGATTTTTGATAAAGGTGCCAAAAGCACTGGGGAAAGGATAGTCTCTTCAATAAATGGTACTGGAAAAACTGGATATCCATATGCAGATGAATGACATCTCACCCTATACAAAAATCAACTCAAAATGAAGCAAAGACCTAAATGTAAGATCTGAAACTATAAAACTACGAAGAGAAAAAACAGGGGAAACACTTCAAGACAATGGTCTGGGAAAAGATTTTATGAATGAGACCTCAAAAGCACAGGCAACAAAAGCAAAATAAACAAATGAGATTATATCAAACCAAAGACCTTCTGCACAGCATAGGTAATAATCAAGAGTGAAAAGATAACCTATAGAATTGGAGACAATATTTGCAAACTACTCATCTGACAGGGAATTAATATCCAGAATACACAAGAAACTCAAACTACTATCAGAAAATCAACAGCAAAAAACCAATCAATCTGATTTACAAAGTGAGCAAATGATCTGAACAGACATTTCCCAAAAGAAGACATATAAATGGCCAGCAAATAGACAAAAAATGCTCAACATCACTAATCAGCAGGAAAATGCAAATCAAATCCACAATGAGTTATCATTACACCCTAGTTAAGATGACTATTATCGAAAACACACAAAGTAAATGCTGGAGAAGATGCAGAGAAAAGGGAACCCTTGTACACCACTGGTGGGAATGTAAACTTGTACAGCCACTATGGAGAACTGTATAAAGGTTCCTCAAAAAACGAAAATAGAACTACAATATGAGTCAGCAATCCTACTACTGGGCATTTATTCAAAGAAAAGAAAGTCAGCATATCGAAGAGACATCCTGCCATGTATATTGCAGCACTATTCACAATAGCCAATATATGGAATCAATCTTAGTGTCCAACAACAGATGAATGGATAAGGAAAACACGGTGTGTGTGTGTGTGTGTGTGTCCCCGCATATGAATAAAAAAGTTGATCTCATAGAAGTGAAAAGTAAAACAGAGGGTACTAGAGACTGGAAGGACGGGGAGAACAGGGGATAGGGAGAGATTTGTTAAAGAATAAAAAATTACAGCTAGATAGAATGAATAAGTTCTAGTGCTCTATACTAGTGCAGGATGAGTATAGTTAACAATAATGTACTACATAGTTTGAAATAGCTAGAAGGGGGATATTTAATGTTCCCAACCCAAGGAAATGCTCAATGTTTGAGATGATAGATATGCTAGTTACTCTTATCGGACTATTATATATTATGTGTATCAAAATATCACTACGTACCCCATGCATACATACAATTATTACTTGTCAATTGAAAATAAAATTAAAATAAAATTTTAAAAACCTGATTGCATAATTAATTTATAACCAGCATGCAAATTACTGACTATCATTGGGGGAAAAAAAGTGCAGATGAAATTTTTAAATTTTCTTCGAAATAAGTTCTGCTGAATTTCAAATATTTTCTTTGAATAATCATTTTTGACAGATATTCAAGTTAATGTTAGCAAGGTAATGAAAATTAATGATGTTAATGTCCACTGGGCTATGTCTATGCAGGTGTTTCCCTACACTGTTGCCACCCCAACATAAAAATGTCTGATATATAAAATTCTGAACTTACACATAACACATTAGGAGTGATTATTTTCATTCCTCCTAAAACCCACAGAATTTCTTCACATAATTAGCCCTTATGAGTTTTTGACATATAATTTGATTTTTACAAACGTATTAGGTAATACAAATTTTTAAGTATATACTTATTGTGAAAATTGAGTAGACACTATGAGAGGCATAGTTTCCAATCCTCCATAACACAGTTGTGAAATCAGAACTTATCCCAGAGGGTCTTTGAATGTTACCCCATACCAAGCCAAGCCATCTAATACCCAGAACTGTACTGAAAACATCATTTTCATAGTTAATTAACATGGACGTTTACATCTTTCTTTCTCTGTCTCTCATTCTCTTTTCATCTATTTCCCAGCATGGGGAAGATTAAAAGTGGCAAACTAGAGGGATGGTGGAATGTTAGAAGCAAGCAGAAAGACAACTAGCAGGTAAGGTGACATTAGGAAAGAGACAGAAAAACAACCAAAATCTAACACACTAATCTACTAATATGCCATACATTAATGGGTACTTGTAATAATGTTTACTGAGCCATCCCAACTAAATTAACTTGCATTTAACATATACTAACGTATCACATTTTATTCTTTAAAGATGGCCACAATAATAACTTCTGACTATATGCTCTTCTATAAAGAGATCTTGTCACTTTCCCATACATGGGTGGAGTCTAAGTCCCATCACCTCAAATTTGCATTGATGAACAGAATATGGTGAAAGTGAGGCTGTGTGACTTCTGAGGCTGGGTCATAAAAATTGATACAGCTTTTGTCTTGCTCACTGAAATACCTATGCTGGAGCCTTGAGCCACCACACAAGAAGTTTAACTACCTTGAGGTCACCATGCTAGGGAGGCCAAATATAGGTAGGTGTTCCAGTTGATAGCCAAAGATGAGCTCCCATCTTAGATGTCCAGCCCAGTAGAGTCATCAGATGACTGCAACCCCAACAGACATCTGACTGCAACCACGGGAGAGTGCTCTAACATGAGCTGCCTAGCTGAGTGCAGTTAGTTAACCAACAGGACCATGAGAGACAATACTAAATTGCTGGTTTAAGCCATTAACTTTTGGGTTGATTTGTTCTGCAGCAATGGTAAATGGAACAACTTATTTTTAAAAAAGTGCTATGTCTATAGTTCAACCACAATTCAAAACTTACTCCCGAGTATGTTTTTTGTGCTAGGAATGTGATAGGTAGGTGCTTCAAATAAATTATATTATTTAATAATCAAACAACTTTTTTTGAGTAATATCTTCATTTAGTGAAAAAGGAAACGTAAAATACTTTTTAAAAGCTCTTTTCTGGCCAGATGCGGTGGCTCATGGCTGTAATTCCAACACTTTGGGAGGCCGAGGCGGGTGGATTGCTTGAGTCCAGGAGTTCAAGACCAGGCCTGGGCAACATGGAGAGACCCTGTCTCTACTAAAAATAAAAAAATAGCCAGGCATGGTGGTGTGCACCTGTGGTCTCAGCTACCTGAGAGGCTGAGACACCTGAACCTGGGGGTGGGAGTGATGGGGGATGGGGGAGGAGGAGGTCGCAGTGAGCCGAGATTGAGCCACTGCACTCCAGCCTGGGTAGTAGAGTGAGACCGTGTCTTGAAAAAAAAAAAAAACGCTTTATTGCATGCAACTACTTCTTGTGTTATGAATGCAATGTGTTATTTATTCTTTAAGGATAATAACTCCATTTTATTTCAAGAATATAATATAGCTATCTTCAGAATATTAGAATATTACATTATGTTTATTTAATTAAAGACTTTTTCTCTCTCTCTTCAGAATCTCCCTGTTACGTAGTTCTTCTCACCCTTGGACCATTATTAGGTGATTATTGGTTGTTGGTTCATATTTTAAACAAGGATCAACAATAGAGGTTCCCACTAAGAATGGTATTACACCTAGGGGGCATTTTTGGAAATTTGTGAGGCATTATCTATTGTCACAGGGTTTGGGGATATTTTTGGCATTTAGTGAAAGGGTACTAGGAATGCTGAACATCCTATCATTATAGGATGCACCCAACAGTCCTGTGCAACACAGAATTGTTCTGTGTCCTGTATAATGTTTAAATGCCCTACTAGAGATTTATGGTGGTAAAACATCTATTTTTAATTATTCAAATCTGGAACAAAATTCCATTTTTAGATAAACCCCAAATATTTTTGCATAGTTTTAATATACATTACATTTCCTAGGCTTGTACCTAGTGTATAAATTGATGGAAGATTTTACTTTCTTCTCTTCAGAACTTTACCATTGGTCACCATTTTGGACAATCATTTGAACATTACTAATGACAATCTGCTCATGCTATTTAAAATGACAATACAGTGTTTCTGTATCAGTCTACATTCATGGTTGCCACATTTATGGTGATTCTCTGTTTAGGTGCAGGCATCTGATGACTACATTATATATCCTAGTATAGTTGTACTAAAGCATTTACATATTGAAATATATATCATTTTTATTATAAATCACCTCCCTCTTATTTCTCCTCTATAGTACATTAGCATGCCATTGATTTTTATAAATTATAGGTATAGTTAGGTAAATTATAATTTTCATTGCAGGAAAATAAAGGGTATGTAAGAAATAGTTAGAAAAAGGGAGTTGAAATTCATAAAGAGGCAAAAGTGTCTGGAGAGACACAAAGACACAGATAAAGAGGAAAATGTCCAATCATTTGTGTTTTCCCCAAGGATCTCTCTGTCTGTTGGGATGATGGAAGTTACTTAGAGCATTGCCTTACTTCTCTTTCTAGCCCAGTGCTGACTCTAGAGGTATCTAGTGACAGGTCATGTAGCTCCTTTAGAGAGGTATTCTCCTGGCCCTAGCATAGGAGGATATGCCTGAGCCAGCAGCTCTGAAGACTAGGGAACTGGTTCAGCTATTCCAAGACAGTTAATTAACTACCTTGCTGACTGCCCCAGAGTCTGTTTCCAGTATTCACAGTCTGTGATCCCGGGGTTTTTTCCATGGTTCTGCTTAACTCATTGAGCAGTTTTGTCTGTTATATTTGAGTTTTGGGGTCTTTTGCTCAGTTGGACTGTACGTTTAATCTTACTCTATCTGTGGTATATTATTATTTAACAACAAGTTCCTCAATGCTGATTCCACTCCTCCAGTTTCCAGTGCTGCTGCCGATTGATTTTTACATTTATTCTTCCATTTCAAAGAAACTTTGGGTGGAAGTAGATGTAAAAGCATGTCTTAATTAGAGCTCCATTCTGAGTCTTTACATAAAGGAAATATTCTCCTCCTATGATCTTGGTAGATCAAGATTTTTATTGATTAGGTATCAATTTTGCTGTAGGCAAGCCACTATAATGCAATTCAACTGTCTGACTTCAGTTTTTTGTTAAATAAATTATTTTTTAAAAGTGAAAAAATGCAGACAACTTACAATCCATATCAAGTAAGGCACGAACAGATTTAACAAGTTCCTTAGACTCAAGCGCCAGCGTTGCTGGGATGTTACGTCCATTCCTTCCCAGTGGTGTGAGGGAAGTCTGAGAAGCTAACACAGCTCTTCTTTCACTATAAAGGCAGTAAAATAAAGTTGAACTCACTACACAATAAATGACATCTATCTTTACTAAATCTGAAGTTGTATTAGTTATAGATTTGTACAAAAATATTTCTATTTCTGAGGAAATTATTTCACATAACCAAAATTGAAGTAATTCACACAAAACAATATTTCTGTCTTCAATTATTTACTACATAATAAGTAGAAATATTTTAAAATTAGGTTGACTTCATGTATGAGAAAGAAGTAATAGAAGGATGACCTGTCTCCTAAATCATTTGTTGGGCTGATTTTGTGAGTGCTTCTGTTTTGCTAATATGATATAATTTTATTTAGTTCCATATAAATTCAAAATAAGCACATAAACATGACTTTATTAAAATACATTTATTATTACTTCTAGTAATATTAAATATAAATTCAATATATGTATTTGCTCCTGAAATTATCTCTTAAACTATTCCATTTCTTGCCTCGAATCAAAAACAGCCTAGAGCATTTATATCACTTCTAAGAAATGCAAATGTCACCTAAAATGAATGCATTCTGATCTAATTAAAAATCAAATGTTTTCCTCAAAAAAACCACTAAAACTTACTTGAAAAAAAAAATTTTAAACTGATGACAAAATTGTCATTATTTATAGTCCATCTTCCTAAGCATAATGATATTAATTCACAAAGGGAAACAAAAGCATCAATTCTCAAATTCAAATACATAGCCTTTATTCTGTGTTGAATGACCAAGGCCAATATCCATGTAGAAGATATGCTATATTGAAATGACTGCACCAGATTTTACTAGTGTTTAATTTACTAAGACATCATGAAATGTTGCTTGATGTAGCTATTTAAAGTCATCTTTTTTTCCATGAAGCAGTTTAAGGCAAGGGCAGGCTCTGGCTTTCACATAGCCATTTTAACCTTAATTTTTAAAACAAAACTTTTGAATTATTAGTCAAGGTAAAACTAAGACCTTGGAAAGCTGAGGGTGGGTGACACACTTAACCCATATAAGAAATAAATGAGATTACTGATTATTTTAAGATCCTTACTGAGAGTAAAAATCATGAAATTCACAGAGTTTTCTTGTATCATAAGCAGCATGGAGAGTAAGAAGACATGTCAGATCCCTTCATCATAAGAAGCAAAACATTACACTAAAATGAGTTTAGAAGTGAATTATAAATATTCTTCTAAATTAAAAAATGCTATGCGGACCAAAATATCTTCATTTATTAAGCTGCTGTTATCACAGTAAAGGGTAGAGTATTTATTTATTTTCTGAGGCAGGGTGTCACTATGTTATCCCAGCTGGAGTGCAGTGGTATGATCACAGCTCATTGCAGCCTCAATATCCTGGAGCTCCTGGGCTCCAACAATCCTCCTATCTCAGCCTCCCAAGTAGCCAGGAATATAGGAATGTGCCATCACATCTGGCTATTTTTTTTTTTGTAGAGATGGGGCCCCACTATGTACCACTATGTTGCTTGTCTCAAACTCCTGGGCTCAAGTGATCCTCCTGCCTCAGACTCCCAAAATACTCGGATTACAGGCATGCGCCACCACACCTGACCTCATTGAGTCTACCTGTTTCTGCAAGCGTATATTGCTAGAAGTAGAAGATGTATCTAGGACTAGTGGCAGCTATTATGAGATCAGAAAAAAATTACTTTGGAAATGCATAAACAAGAATCTTTCTTTTATAAATGTCTTTCATCATGTATCAAAATGACCATAAACTTGTGGTTTGAAATAAATAAATTTGATTGGTATGTTTGCAGCTTCTAGTAAGAAACTTTAAATCCAAAACGTATTATGAATAATGACACAATACAGGTATACTCTCCAAATATATTTCTTTTGTTTATATTTACTGAGAGATGAAAATGAAAATGAAAGAAAATGATTGCATGAATATGTTTTCCAAAATTCTGTTTGCCAGAACAACTAGTCTGCTGTGTTGAGTCTAACCTTTAGTAGTGAACCTGTGACCAGTAACTTTTATTCATATGCAGGACAATTAAAGAATTTCAAGTTAATCTCATCTTTATAGAATTTTTGACAAAGACAGGATAGGTGGTTCCTACCACAATTTTAGATTACAAGGTTACAATGATTGACTAAATACCTCCAGGAATTTCTTTAATAGAGATGGGACCCAAAACAACATGTCCTTGCACCTATTTCCATATGATGGCATTCAATGGGAGTTATGCAGCATCTTAGGACTATTGAAGAGATTTTTACTATTTGAGTCACAATGACCAGATGAAGAATTTAATCACTACCCATATTCTGCAAAAAGCACTTAAATTTTCTTACCTTAAATTTGATAAAGGAGTAGAATTATCAGAAAATACTTCTTGAATTGCCTAGCAACAAACAAGATGGTGAAGGAGATATATAAGTTTGAAAGTTTTTAAAAAAGATCTTTTCTTGATTAATATTTACAACCTCCTCTGTCCACGGATTAAACTGATGTTTCTATTACATGGGGGTGGGGGAAACAATTGAACTAACATGCAATTTTACTCAGAAATATAACAGCTATAAAACATTTCTTTATAGGGTAAATAGCTATCAAATAATGTTTATACATTATCAGGATTTTTATTAAACTATTCATTAATACAGTATATATTTGGAATCACATTACCTTGTGTCAACTATTTCTCTAAACAATCTATAAAATGTGAGCCAATCTTTTCAACATCTATGCAGTTCTAAATCTGATCATAAGTCAGCATTGCTGCTTTGAGACTAGAGAATGTTTCACTAGGTACCAAATACAGTAACATTTATCTATATGCCAGTTGCCTATATATTTTTTAAAGATGAACGTAATAGAACAGAAAAACTTGCCTCTATAAAATGAAGAAGCTTTTCAGTAGATGCCTCAAAAGTTTTTCGAGCCATTTCTGATTTTCGTAATTGGCAGTCAAGTACCATGATTCTCTTTTTTAAATCCTGAACACTTTCCTGCACAGAGATATCAAAAGGAACATTTACACATTTCTTCATTTTTATATTACTGATCCCTATTATTCAATATTACAAAATTATTTTTTCTCTTACTGTACATATATTTTGATTTGGGGAGCATGAAATTAACTGCATATTTAAAAGTTAATTTGAATGGAGATGCTGCAAGTTTTATGAGATAAGCTGTATATGAGTTTATTGATTCTTATAGTAAAATACATTTAAATTAGTTTATGGGTTTTTCTTTTTTTTTGCAATGTGTCTTATCAGATGCTGACAGAAACCTCTACCAATTTAACACAACTAAAAATGCTGGATACACACACACACACACACACACACACACACACGAAGTAAGACAAAGCTAGCAAGGACGTAAAGGAATTCCATGGAGACATGCAACAGCAATGCCAAGTGAACCCACTGGGGTAAGACAGCACTGAAGCATAATTTGCTTAGAGGGTATATGCTGATCCCTGGTGGCCTACAGTTTGGGGTCTCAACAGTCACAAATGGAAAACAGAAGAACTTTAATGGGAACGAGGAAGTAGTAAACTTCACAGAGGTAAACAGTGTTTTGATGATGGCTCAGGTGACTTGAGTAAAAAAGTTTCTCCAGAATAATTCCTAACCAAAGTCCCCACTCACGCAGGTTTGGGGCCAGAACTTACATTATCTGTGTGGCCTAAAAAGCCATATGCCGAAATTTTGGTTTAAATTGGTCCCAGGCTAGGAGAAGCAAACACAAAACTCTGGAGAGAGATTTCTAAAACTTGGAGCTCAAAGAATTCCCATTTATAATGCATTGATAGATGACCTCACAGACACAAGCAAAAATCACTAAACATATGAGAAAATAAGCTCTATGAATGAAAACTAACTGAAGGAAATAAAGTACAGTATCAGATCTATAAAGACAGCAGATATTTAAGTGAGCAGATACAGAATATAAAGCAATTATGTTTAATATGTTTTTAAAAATAAGAGGGAATTGAAAGTATAATACACAAGAAACTACTGAAATAGATCCAGATAACATAAAAAAAAAATCTCAAAAATAAAAATGTAACATAACTACATTAGAAACTTTATTTAGAGATTTGACATCCAATTAGATACAACTGTAAAGAGAATGGGTGAACTTGACCACAGAGGTAAAGAAACTTCTCATAATGGAACAGAAAGACAAAAATTGAAATATAAATGGGGAGAAAAGGTAAAGAGAAAACAGCCAGAAGAAGCTATAGCACACATCCAATCTGAATTACATAAGAACAAATACAAAGAATGAAAGAGAAATCAGTCAGGATAATAGCTTAGTGATTTCCAGAAATGGCAGAAGACATTGCTCTTCGAATTGGGAAGCTCAATGAATCCCAAACAGTACACATTAAAGTAAGTCAACACATGATTCATCATAGTCAAACTGCTGAACACTGAAGCCAAAGAGATCTTAAAATCATATAGAAGGAAACAGATTGCAAACAAATGACAGATTGACAGCTGACATCACAGACATGAAATAAAAACAGTGAAAGATATTAAATGCCAACTTAACATTCTAAATGTAGCAAAAATATATTTCAAGAACAAGAGTTGAATAAAGATGTTCTTCAGACAAATAAAATGTGGAGAGCTTTTATCATCAGATTCTTACTACATGAATTTCTAAAATACATACTCATGAAGAAAGCAACAAAGTGAGAAGGTCTGAGATGTAAGAACGTTTAACAGAAAATGTTAAACATGGAGTCTATTAAGCAAATGCTGACCACACAAAACAAATAATGTCTAATCTGTGGTCTTAAAAGAAAAGAAAGAACTAAAATACTGCCAAAAATGGAAATTAAGTCAGGAGGGATGATTGGATTTGTGTTCTAAAGTGCTTATAATATTTAGAAGAAGAGAAAAAAGGTACTGATTAATTTTATAATTGAAGTTAAATTAGAATGTTAAAATTTCTAGGATAATCATTAAAAATTAGAAACAGAATGTAACTTTGAAAACAACAGAGAGGAATGAATGTAATGGGGCAAGGTGACATAGGAGAAATCTGAACCAATAAAAAAAATTAGAAAAGGCAGGAAATTACAAACTAGAGCACATGGGGAAAATAAAATGTACAAAATAAGAGGGCAGAAATCAGGCCAAGTGCATGAGCAAATAAAAGAGTGTAGATAGGAAGGTCTTTCCAATTAAAGGTCAAAAACTAGTAAGATGGGAAAAAAATCCAGCTACATGTTATTTACTATAGATACAATTAAAATGTATTGAAAAGTTGAAAGTAAATGTATGGTATTTAGACAAATACTAACTAAAAGAAAGCTGGTGTTACTATTTATTATCAATCAAAAATAGGCATTAAGGGGTAGAGAGGATTACTAGATTGAAGAGTCATGACATTTTCATAAAAGAATTATAACACAATTCCAAGCTTGTATGCACCTAAAAACATTACTTCAAAGTATATACAAAACAATTTTAAAAAGAGAAGCCAAAAGGGAGATTTTGCCACACTTTTATGAGTAAATAATGGCTGTAGCAGGCAAATTAATATGAACAGAGAAGAACTGAATCCCACAATTAATGACCCTGATTTAGTGGATTATATAGAACAACAGCATCCAACAAGTTCAGAATTATTTTCAAGCTTTCTTTGAACATTTGTAAACAGACTCCAAGGTAAGCCATGAGGCAAATGTCAACAAATTTCGAACAGTTATTATTCTATAAACTAGATTATCTGGTCACAATGAAAGTAACCTTTCTGTGCCTCAGTGGTGTTCATAAATAAAGAAAATCATAAATATGTAAATTCTTCCCAATTTAATCTACATATTTAATACATTTTCAGTGAAAATTCCGATACATTTTTTTCTTTTGATGGAATTGATAAGCTGAATCTAAAATAGATAATAAAAAATCAAAGGGTCATGTAACCAACACATTTCTGAAGAAAAAGAATTAGGCAGGATGATCAGATATCAAGACTTACTATAAAAGATACAGTAAGCAACACCATGTGTTATTCACAGAGGAATATACATTGACCAACAAAAGAGAATAGAGAACCTCAGATTCATACACATATGAAATCTTGATATATGACTGAGATTATTTTGTAGATCACCTAGGAAAGAAGGGGCTTTTTAAACATGGTGATGACATAGTTAGTCATTTTGAATAAACAAAGAATGAAATGGATCCTCACCTCATACACTGCCACAAAACCAATTACAGAAGGATCAAAATTTAAAACTTTTAGAGGCACATGTAAAAGAATATCTTTATATCCTTGAAAATGGAAGGACTTCTAAAAAGACACATGAGGGTAAAGATTTTAAGTTAGTCTACACGAAAATTAAAAACTCCTGTCCATTTTACCATACAGTGAAAAGGCAAGCTAGAAATTTGGAAGAATATTTTCATAACATATAATTTAACAAAGGATTAGTAACCAGAAGAATCCCTACACATCTATATGAAAAAGATAACTAATCCACGGGAAAAAGGGTCAAAAGATATGAAGAAGCATTTCACGAAGAAACACAAACGCCTAATAAAGAGATAAATATATGCTCAACTGGCTACCAGGGAGGAGGAAACC
This sequence comes from Mandrillus leucophaeus, assembly GCF_000951045.1. Lineage (NCBI taxonomy): Eukaryota > Metazoa > Chordata > Mammalia > Primates > Cercopithecidae > Mandrillus > Mandrillus leucophaeus. Next base: position 7,275,269 of record NW_012102032.1, read on the forward strand.
TTGGTTTATAACATTTATGGGTAGAAATAACCCCATTATGGCTGATTTCAAGCTACCAACCTGATATCACTGTACATGGAGTTGAGAAGAGATGCATGCAATCAGCTCTCATGAGCTAGTGTCAGTTGGTCCCAGCATATCACTGTCTCAAAGCCATTAGTAATCAGGGAGATTCAAATTAAACTATAATGACAACACGTATTATAACTACCAGATTGATAAAAGTAAAATAAAACAAAGCATCAGCAAGCATGTGGGGTAAACAATAATTCTTATTCATTACTGGTGGGAGTACAAATTAGTTCAAATACTTTGAAGCATAAGTAGGCATTACCTAGTAAAGCCAAACTTACAATTATTCAACTTAGCAATTCTATTCCTAGCAGGTAACTATTACACATGTGGAGCAGGATACACGTACTAAAATGTTCTTAGCACCATTTATAACAGAAGAGAACAGAAACAATCGCACTGTCCATCAAATGCAGAATGGATAATTACACTGTAGTATATCCACACAATAGGGTACAAAGAAACAATGAGAAGACATGAACTAGCTAAAAACTTCAAAGAGATGAAATGCAAAAACAAAATGTTGAGTGAAGAAAAGCAGGTCAGAATCATACATAGAGTATATTTCTACATATATAAAGTTGATAAACAGGTAAAACTAAACAACATATTGTTAAGGAATATATACACAAGTACTAAAATTTTCAAGAAAATGGTTAACAATAAATCCAAGAAAGTGGTTCTCTCTGAGGGAAAGGGTGGGAGATGCAACTGGAAAGAAACACTGTGGGTCTTCAAAGGTACTAGTAATGTTTTATTTCTTACGTTGAAGGTGAATAAAAACTCCAAAAGGTAAATAAATAAATAAATAACATAAAGAAAAAGTTATAATGAAAAATAAAAGTATTGTTACAAAAAGAATCTGTTATCCTACAAATAGACACTTGAATCTTAATTCTGTAACATCTTGGTCAACGTCTCTTTAAGCAATCTCACGATTCAAAAAAAAAAAAAAAAAAGGTTTCCTTCTTTTTTTCCATTGATACTGGGTTTAGAAAATGTTGAATGTTGAGATGCTCATATTAATAGCTCTTTAAAGAGACTTTTTAAAGACTGTTTTCAGAGACAGGTTACTGGCTTAGAGTCTTGTTAAGAGAAATGGCAGGAGAACTCGATTATGATAAAAGAGAGAAAAACTGAATTAATTATATTACCAGGCAACTTAGGACAAAAATGTTTCTCAGTTAAGAGCTGGAAGAGATTACAAATAACCCAAGCTTAAAAAAAACAAAAAACAATGAATAATTTCATGTAAACTTTCTTGAAAGTTATATTATTTAAAATTAAAATATTAAACACTCTTGATTTTTCACTTCAAAAGTAACTGTAATAAATAATACTTTTGATATTGTGATAAATCTCAAAGTATTTTCATACTCAGGCTAAAGCTACATAACATAATCGCATATCTATTTTCAGAATGTAAATACTAGGTCACAAATAACAAATATGTAATATTCCTAAATATTGCTGCTTTGTCAACTAAATGTTTTCCTCTTGGCCTTGTGGTATTATCAAAGGGTGATGGGAACTTCAGCCTACTTGTGGAATTGGTTTAAGTGAACAGATGTGAGAAATTGTCTACTGACTTTTAACAGATTTCAAATTTTCTTTGGTAGTTTGCATTTCTAACATCAGTTTCATTTTCATGTGGTATATTTAAAGTATTTAACCTTTTAATGTTTAAATAAATAGTCATAAATTATTCAGATTTGCTTTATGTTCTCTTAGAAACTGATTGGATTCGAGATATAAATAACCAGTTATGTTTATAAGTGAACAAATGTATGAATATTTATTTCAATTTACTCGATTTTCTACCTTAATTCAGTAAAGTAAAAATATATATGACTATTATAGTTTTTTGAAGCCTCTTCACTGAATATAGTATGTATTATGTAAAAAAAATTGCATAAAAAACTTTGCACTGTCCAGGCGCGGTGGCTCATGCCTGTAATCCCAGCACTTTGGAAGGCCGAGGTGGGTGGATCACCTGAGGTCAGGAGGGCAGACCAGCCTGGCCAAGACGGTGAATCCCTGTCTCTACAAAAACACCCAAAAAATAGCTGGGTGTGGTGGTGGGTGTCTGTAACCCCAGCTACTTGGGAGGTTGAGGCAGCAGAATCACTTGAACCTGGGAGGCGGAGGTTGCAGTGAGCCGAGACCACGCCATTGCACTCCAGCCTGGGTGACAAGAGCAAAACTCTGTGTCAACAACAACAACAAAAAGTTCACACTGGCTTCTGAAAAAAATTCAGTATTTTGCTATTGAAATTGGAAAATCATCTATTGGAAACTATTTTAGTACACCTTACATTAAAAAAAATTCAAACTCAGTTTCTTCCCATTAATTATCTAGGCATTAGGCAAACATTCTTTCACTTTTATGCTTCCTTGAATGCTCTAATCAAAGAGCATACCCATTCCTAGACTCCCCTCCTCCCATTCCCATAAAACAAATTAGCAAGTTTAGAAACAAAAGAAAAAAACCAGTGTAATCAACTAAATGTTAAAGAGTTCCAGGACTTAATACCTGAATTGAACAATTTTGACCGATGACCTAAATAAATTTGGGGCACATGCTTTTCCATCCCAAAGCCATCTGGATAAAGGAAGGCTCAAGACCTTTACATTACCCCCATCAGGACACAGCATCCTATCATTGAATAATAGAAGACAAACACTGACCTAGTTTAGAAGAGCAGATGAAAAGAAAATGAAAACAGGATACATGACAACGGCAAGGAAACCATGGTAACTGGAAGAGATGACTGCTTTGCTTACTTTATTTTGGTCAGAATAATCAGCAAGCTGAGCCTTTAACTCTGTAATCTTGGCCTCTAACAGACGGATCACTTCTTCATAGTCCATTTCCATTCCATGTGCCTGTCTCTGCGCAGCTTCAGCAAGATGAATCCGACTACGCAGGGCTCTTGTTTCTTCAACTACAGCTTTTGCTTCCTAAAGATTTCAAAATTAATGTCATTTAAAAAATATGTAAGAAATACTTCCGAGGTTTACACAAAATATTTTTCCTGCTCTGGAAGTTACAATTCCAAAAAGTCAATATACATATTCTTTTTATTTTTCAATTTGAAAATTAATAGTTATGTTATGTTATTATATGAGGTAGTTGCCTGATCTTAGTTTTTCCTTTGTTGATTTCAGTATGGAAACTCTTGACTTCATATACCTAGCATAACATTTTGAAAATAAAGGACGTAGAAGAGAGTTGAAAATGGAAAACAGAAGAATAAGAATGGGCTCAAAAGATAAAAAGAGTAGGCTACAACAAAACTCAAGTAGGTGGTAGGACTCATTTTCTAAAAAGGCTCTTGCAGTGTCATCAGATGCTGCGGAGAGATTTGTAGTAGTGTTATGGGGCTTCTCCATGGACCAAGTTCCGGACGCCAAAGTTATCTCAGGGACATCAATCTATCTACTACTTCTCACTTTCGGTTTAAGTCAAAAGGTAGCATTTAGTAGCAAAGTACATAATTGTGTTGTTGAATGCAATGCTCACAAGACATTTATTAAACACATGTTATATCTCAGGTGCTTCACGTGTCTTTTCTTACTTAATCTTTAAAACAATATTGAGAGAAAGACATTACCAAAAAACATTTCATACACAAGCAAACAGACTCAAAGAAGTTATATGACCTGTTCAAGAACACACAGCCAGAATCTGAAACTAGGTCTGCCTGACTGCATCATTAATGCTGTCTTTCTACTGTTTTACTCTGCTTCTAAATGAAAAAACAAAAACTCCTCATACAGCTATACCCTCCACCTTAGGAAGAGGATAGGGTAGCCAAAACTACTTGCTCTCTCAAAATGTAGTTGGAGGGAAAAAAATGTACTTTGGGACTGGGTCAAAGAAAGTCCCCCAGGACACCAATATAATTTAATATGGCACTTCTTATACTGTAAACCGTTTCTTTTTATTTACTTGATGCAGAAGTCTCTTTTCTCTGCGATAGAACTTTCTGCTCCAATTGCCATGGCTAATATTAAACTATGGCTATTTTAATTTTTTCAGAGCTGTTAAGGGACATTTGCTTTTGTTTGAGCCTAAATACATTTGAAGTGCTGGGAGGGTTAGGAACACTGGCATATTCTTAAGGGTCAGTTTTTCATTCATACATTCAATACTGATTTATTAAGTATTTACTATGTGTCAGGTTCTGTTTCAGGTACTGGGGGTAGACACTAAAAGATATAGACAAAAAGCCTTCCCTCTTGCTCTTTGGAATTTACACTCTAAGTTTGGGGAGATAGGCAGTAAATCAGAGATGAGACGTAAATGTCTCATTGAGAAGATAACTGACCAGAGACCTGCAGGAGGAATGGAGTCAGGATTTCCCAAGGAGAAGCTTTCTAGGAAGAGGAAACAGTTTTCATGAAGGCCCTGAGATGGAGTTGTGCTTTACGTCTTCCAGAGAACAGTAAGGAAGCCAGTGTAGCAAAGGTACGAGTGGTAGGGTCCAGGAAGAGGGGAGTAGTAAGACATGAGGGCAGAGTGGTAACAAGAGTGAATATAGGGATGGAGGTAGAGTGAAGAGGCAGAGGCTAAGAGAATTTGTAGGCCATTGCAAGGACTTTCGTTTTACTCAGGGTGAGACAGGAAATGATTAGAGGGTTTTGAGCAGAGAATCAATGTGATCTGACTTAAATTTTAAAAATGTTACTTTTGCTGCTGTGTTGAGAATAGACTGTAGATGGTGGGCAAGGCTGGAAGCAGGGAGAAGAAAAAGGAGACAGGCAAAAAATTAACTGTAGCTTCTATAAGGGTGATAGTGGTGGAGTTGGTGTGAAGCAGTTAGATTCTAAATATAGTTTGAAGGTAAAGCCAATAGGATAGTTCATCAATAGCATTTATTTAGCAGCCACTGCATGTAGCAAATATGTTTATGACAAAAATACAAAAGGGTAAAAGATAACCTCTCCTTTTCTGTCTCAACTTAGAACATCAGGTATGACTTAGATAAATGGATGAATAAAAAAGGATGTTACAAAAGAGAACCATGTGAACAAAGGAAGAGAGACAAGAAGAAATGTGTCACACTGGGAAACAATACTAGATCAATTATGATTGGAGTAGAGACTTGCTATAGGGGAGTAATGGACAAAAAAAGGTCGTGCCAAGGGAGGGAGTCAGGCTCTGATAGAAATGGCAGGCAGGACGGGAAAGGAGCTTGAGTCTGAAGACTTGAAGGTTTCTGAGCAGAAAATGGTATGAGAAAACAGTGCTTTAGAAAGCTAAATTTGGCAGCAGGGTGCCAGGTGGAGAGATGTGGTCAACCGATTGCCTTCTATGCCCTTGACTCAAAGAACTTTATTTCCTTGTATCTGAAAGTAATTGTTTTATAATAAAAGAATACTTTTGGAAAGAAATATCTGGAAAAGATAGGTACATTAACCTAGTCTACCACATCAGTCAATTTCATTCAGATGATCAAGAGAGTCTCTAGTGACACAGCTGGATCAACTTCACACCAGACTGCTGCCGTGCATACAGGAGGTAATGGCTGGCTATGTGCCAGTACTATTCTCAATGTTTTACATCTATCATCTCAGTTTATCCACACACTGCCATGGATGTGTCTATTATTATCCTCCTATTATTATCTGCATTTTATAGACAGGACATTGATGCACAGGAAAGTTAAGTAACTAACTCAGAATCACAAACCTAATAAGTGACAGAGCTAAGATTTGGCAGTCTAGATATAAAGTTCACGTTCTTGGCTACTATGCTGTACTACCCTGCCTACTACAGAAAACATTTTTAAAAAATCACTTTTAGATGACAGTATTATCAGTGCCCAGTCCTGGATGAGCTTATGATGTGGTCATTATAATAGGTGTATTTGAAGCTGCTTCACTCTCCATTTTTCATTCAATCAAGCTAAAAAAAAAAAAAAAAAAAAAAAAAAAAAAAAAAAAAGCCTCCAAAGAGAAGGAGGAAGGGCAGAAAATTCTCTATAGCTGCAATGAAGAATAACTAATTTGATGATTTGTCTTCTTCACACTCACTTCATGCAGCTTTTATTCCTCTATAAAAACAGCACTTTTATTTTTGTTCAAAGAATGCTAGTTAATTAAATGAAGAATCTGGATGGAATTTATATAGCCATTATTGTGCACTGATGGTAATACAGTGTGAAATGTAGTTGGGTGGTAAAAGATGCAGAGGTTTTGATGTTGAATAAATTCATGCTATTTCTTTTGTAAATATATAACTGTCAGGTTGGTGAATGTGACCCCTTAGCAAAGTTCTAGCCCAGTTACCACTGAATGGCTGTTTAAAAGATTAGTGCATTGAAATGATGACTTTTAGAGGAAGCAGTAAAGAAAAGATAACAGCAGTGTGCTGTATTTAGCAATACAAGATCACATAAATCCATTTTCTCTTTTCCTCCCAGGCTGTCTTCTAATAAATAACTGTACAGCCTCCTATGTCAGTAACAATTGAGCCAGAATTTTCCTGGTACCTCACCATGAGACTGAAATCCTATCAGGGAAAATGCTGTAGTCTATTTACTGATTTACGATGTACTAGATAGAGTTCAATTCAGTTTAGCAGGTTAGATAATAAAAGAAAAACGAAGATATAGTAGTAAGTCAGAAAATCCACAAAAGCATTATGCTTTTTAATACTAAGCAGTGTGAGCAAATGTACTAGAAGGGAATCCTGAATTATGAAGTAAAATCTCTAGCTTTTTTTTATTTTTTATTTTGGCAACACTGAGGAAATGTCTTCAACTTACACTGTCCCTTGATAAAATGAGGTTTTTCTGCCTCACGATTACATAATGAATCTTTAAAGAAAATCAGACCGAAGTCTTTTTTGAAAACGTAATCTGAACTAATGAAAATCTTTGTAGGCTACCAATACTTTGGACTTTTGTTGGGACAAAGCACAGTAACAGCTCACACACAGGACAATAAATATGCTATGTGTTTTTCCACATACAGCACTTTTCCCCCACAAGGTAACATGATCTAGAATGAAAAAGCATGGGCTTTGGATAGGACATAACTAGGTTAGAATCTCAGATCAGAATCTTACTTTATAAAAATTTTCTGGCTGTGTAATTTTCTAAGACTCAGTTGCTCATTTTTATAATGGGAAATCACATCTATTTTATTAGTTCAAAACTACTCTCACAAAAGAATTGAAGAAACTACTGTAGTTCTTGGCACAATTTTTTCCTTTTCCTCTTTCTCACCTTGAAAAAAATATACATAATCACCTGTGTGATCAGAGAGCTAGACAAAATAATTTATTAAGGGTTTTCCTGAGGCACTCAATTAGTAACACCAGCTCTTGAACTTTGGAGAGTTGTTTGGAAACACAATTTGCATATGTATTTTTTAATGTTAGCAACAATCATGCAAAGCCCTTTCCTCTAGTTACGAGTTGTAATGAATGGCTCCCTACAGTAGAAGGAAAAAGCATTAATTGCAGTGGCCCATCTGTAATTAGGCTAACACATTCACATCACCAACTTTAAAAGTTCTGCAATTTTTAAGTTCATCAGTAAATCTTTCAAAATGTCAATAGGTGACAGGAGAAAAATGTGACTGCAAAGAGAAATTGTTTTTGTGCAATGTAACCTATGCTACCAAGCCCTAAAGAATACTTCTCTTATCAGCTTCCTACATCCACTCTTTGGAAAGCCCTTCTTGGTCTTGGTACTATTACAGCTTGTGAAAAAGATTAAGGGTTACTGCAGGAAAAGGGCTATTGAATTAAAATGCTTAAAAGTAAGTTATATCTAGCTTCCTTAACTTATGAGTCTGATTTGTTAAAATATATATAATATACCTATCAATGGATAATCCCAAAATGCTTTGCAGATATTGACAAATGAAGGTATAAATCACTCCTCAGGCATGAATGTGTATGGGGGAGAATATGAATTCGTAGAACTCTTTAATAAACCTCTGACATATGCTTTCTTTTCTCTTTCCTCACTCCCCCTTCATGATTCATCTAGCCAACTCCTCCTCCTCCTTACCTAACCGGTAATTAGCCACTGCGAAGTCTTCATTTATAATGTAATTTGCAGCCATTGCTTAATTTCCATTCTAAACACTGTATTACTGATTTATGTCTTTATCACCTCACGCTTGGGTACTATGAAAATCACATATGTGATCACCCTGCCTATTGTGTTCTTTACTGTAATGTATTCTGCATACTTCTGAAAGACTGATTTCCTCAAAATATTGCTGAAGTACCACCTTAGGTAACAAACCTAAGAACATGGTACATGATAAAATATATCCTCATTCTTCATTCTTCAAAGTTCTCTACTACCTATTCCAAATCAACCCACTTACTAGCTTTAGTCCACTTAACTCTCAGATGATTCCCATATCCAAGTACATTAACTTACCACATTTACCAGATGAAATTTTTCCACTTCCAAGACACTTTGGGTCACATTAATCCTCTAGGTATATACACTTTTCACCTTTTTCCATCATCTAGGTGTTACTTGTCCTTCAAAATCTTTCTTAGATTTCACCTTATCTGTTTTTTCCAGTTTACTTTTGTATAAATGATCTTTCTCTCCTTTTTTATCTTTTATATTTTTCATCTGTAATTAATCATATATTTAGTACTCTTACTGCTATCTTGAACTGTCATTAAAATGCTTTATTACCCAACTTTCTAAGATCAAAGGGTCTTGACTGCCCAAATTAGAACACAATCTGTCTGAGAGTAAAAACCCTATCTAATATGAGCAGGTGCTCTACTTAACATAAAATGAGATATAACTGAGTTGACAAACCATGAAAATGACTATTTCATTTTTCATATAAAAAAACTCCCTTAAGGAACTTTACTAGGCAAGAAGCTTTCATAGGAAATTTCTTCAAAAAAGGGTTCAGATTTATGGGAATATTAGAATTACATTTCATTTAACAATTAAAATAATAATCATAAACCATGCTTTGAGAAACACCATATAATAACAGGCAAATTATTTCATTATACTCTTTTTTTTGAGACAGTCTCACTCTGTTGCCCAGGCTGGAGTGCAGTGGTGTGATCTCAATTCACTGCAACCTCCACCTCCCAGGTTCAAGGTGACCTCAAGACATTTGCCTGCCTCAGCCTCCGAAAGTGATGGGATTACAGGTGTGAGCCACCATGCCTAGCTGCATTATATTCTTTTTATATAAATTTTTAAAAATCTTTTTACAGTATTTATCAAGCAAATAAGACTAAGTGGAATGAAGAAAATACCAATGCTAAAAATGACAATTATACTTGTCAATTTTATTTCTTGTTTTCATTAAATATATACGATTTTAAAATTATGAACATTAGTTTATATTCCTTAAAAATTACAATTTTCGGCTAGGCGAAGTGGTTTACATCTGTAATCCCAGCACTTTGAAAGACCAAGGCAGGTGAATCACCTGAGGGCAGGAATTTGAGATCAGCATAGCTAATACGGTGAAACCTCATGTCTACTAAAAATACAAAAATTAGATGGGTATGGTGGCAGGACCCTGTAATCTCGGCTACTTGGGAGGCTGAGGCAGGAGAATTTCTTGAATTTGAGAGGTGGAGGTTGCAGTTAGTTGAGATCACACCACTGCACTCTAGCCTGGGTGACAGAGAGAGACTCTGTCTCAAAACAAACAAACAAACAAACAAAAAAAACCACACAATTTTCCATCATGAGAAATACAGTGCATGTTCTCTAAGACTAAATAATCTTGAAGGTCTTTTTCAACCTTACCTAATCCTTGATTCCACAATTTAGGTAGCAACACTTATTTTTAAAGTGTGTAATAATGACGGATATCTAGAACTTCAAGAAACAAAGATTTTCTTTATTTTGTATGATAAAGTAAAATCCATCCTCATTTTGCAAAGAAAGATAGGTTAAGCTTTTGGAAGAAAAGCAGGTCAATCAGATTATAATTAGCTCTAATTAACCCTCCCAAGAGCTTTCAACTTTTTTTACCTGCAGCTGCCTCACTCTCCAAAAGGTGCAAAATTGATTTCTGCCTCTGACCATCAAAGAAAATCAAAGAAACAATTTTCAATCTCCTTTATAAACAGAAGTCCCTAATCAAGGACAGATATAAAAATACAACTAATTGATAAATTTTATCATATGAAAATTGTTCACTATATAAATATCAGTTATAACCCTCTTTGAAAAATATATTTAACCCTGAACAAGTATTTTCTGGTTTAATGAAGACTGACAAAGAAAAAAAAAAAAAACAAGAAAAAAAAAACTTTCCTAATTCTCCAATTCTGGTTACACAAAAGGGAAAATTTATAGTATTGGAAATTTCCTTTCATAATTGAAGATTAAACTCTTTTCATTGAAAAATGGTACAGTTCAAAAGCAACTTTTGGGGTATTAAACATTAGAATTCATCTGAAATTTGGGATTTAAGGGAGATCTGGTCTTTAAAACATAAAAATATTCCTTCCAAATTAACCTTTAGAGATTTAATTAAATTGGAATCAAAATTTCATCAAATTTTGTTTTGGAGGAACTTGACCAAGAATTCTAAATTCAAAGCTAGACATAACAAGAGCTAAATAAAAAGATTCTTAAGTTGATGTCGATGAATAAATCAGTGAAAACTGGTAAGCAAATTTTGAAACTACAAGAAATAAAGAAAGAAACAAGAGGAAACACGGCCCAAGAATTTAAGGCTTTCATAAAGCAGCAATAGTTGGTACTGGCCAAAGAGGAGTTAGATAAAACAGTCATTTACCTAATAAATATGTATTGAAAAAGCAACTAGAAAGACCAGATAGCCCCACACAGACCCTATATTATGTAAGAATTTAATCTATGACAATGGTGATAACACAAAACAAAAGTGGTTGCAACAACTATTTGGAAAAACAGTGTAAAGTGTAGACCCTCATCTCATACCATATGTCTAACAAAATAATTTCTTAGATGAATTAAAGATATTACAGGGATGTGCATAAATATATATCTGAAATATGGCTAGGAATGAACTTAAAGTTATAAAAAAGGAAAAATCATAAAGGCAAAGGTTTGACAACACAAAAACACTTATGTTTAAAAACTTCAAAAAAAAAATTAGACTGTAATCCCAGCACTTTGGGAGGCTGAGGCGGGTGGATCACAAGGTCAGGAGTTCGAGACCAGCCTGATCAACATGGTGAAACCCTGTCTCTACTAAAAGTACAAAAATTAGCCAGGCATGGTGGTGTGTGCCTGTAATCCCAGTTACTCAGGAGGCTCAGGCAGGAGAAACGCTTGAACCCAGGAGCTGGAGGTTGCAGTGAGCCAAGATCATGCCACTGCACTCCAGTCTGGGCGACACAGCAAGACTCCATCTCTAACAAACAAACAAACATTAGAAAGGCAATTTGTAGACAGAGGGAAATATGTGCCCCAGAATTGGCAGAAATAGGGTTAATAACCACAGCGTAAAGAGATCTTATAATTACAGTAGTGAAAGGGGAAAAACAGTGATTAAGAATATGAGAGGAGGAAAGAGGAAAAAGCAGTGGTGGGAAGGGGACACAGACAAGATAAAGGGCACGTGGCAGGGGCAGCAGAATACCACTAGCAACCACATTAGGAAATCAGCTGCCTTCAATACTGAAGAACTGCGATGAAGTTCACAATTTAATTTCAAATCCATGGTTACAGACAATCTTTGATATCTAATATGGATGACAGTTAATCAAAGTAATATTTTCAAACAGAGTGATTTATTTATGTGGGATTAGGCATGACTAGAGAAGTCTTGTTTTTAACTCTAAAATAGCTTGTGAATAAATCATTTAACACAATGTCATGAGTCCCATACTGAAGTAAGGGACAGAAAGTGTTTCTCACATAGTAAACTGCCAAGATAAGAGTTTTACAGTATCAACTGCCTTATCACTACTTCCTCCTTGGGTAAAATTTACTAGTTTGTCAGCCAAATTAATTTATATTGCTCTAACATTAAGAAATGCAAAATGTTCAGCTTCTAAGTAGTTGTTTAAAATATGCTTTCAAAGATGTTCTTAGCAACTGAATAATGGAATTTTAGTGATGCGTATTTGTTTGTTTCTAGTAAAGCAAAGAAAATTATGGGGACTAATGCCTACTTTTCTATATAGATATGCCTCTAACAACTCACCAGCCACAGGGCACCTATTATGAAATGCTTTCTAGAAAGTGATGATTTGGCTCTATTTTTATTTTTCCTTACTAGATTGAGAGCTTCTTGTAGAACTGTATGTTTAGCATTCACAATGACTCCATATAAAGCATGCATTTAAAAATGTTTCTTAAATTCTCTTACCAAGTCTCCCTTATAAGTTACTACAGGGCTGTGTGAAACAATTGATGATAAAGTATGACATGTGATCCCTAAATAGCCAGAAAATAAGTGACTCACAGTATGGAACCTAGAACTTTAACAGCATCAGTTCTAAATAGGCCAACCTACTGTAGGCAATAATCAAATGAACTGGAAGGTTCCTATGAAGAACTGCAGAATCTTCCAACATTGAAAATTCTGTGATTCTAAATTGAGTTCCATATTACAAATAGGATAATAAAATTTATCTTAGAATCATTAAGATGGTAAGATCTTTTCTACAATTAAAAAGACCAACAACTATTTGGAAATGATAATTTTGAAATAGACACTTTTGTTTGCCAATGCTTGCTTAGAAGGCTACATTCACCTCTAATGAATCACTAGGTACAGTTGGTATCTGTGCAAACAGGAATGCCAGCTGGGCTGTCCAAAAGCTATGTGCTGGTGTTCCTTCTCCAAGCTCACTGTCTTCACCTTAGGCAGTTTCTTGGGCAGAGTCTAATGGTGGAGAATACAGGAGTCACTTTCTGAATCACAAAAAAGGAATTAGTGTAAAAAAAATCCCATTAAGTTTGTTTAATGAGTTTCTTCAACCAGATTGCTGTCTATCACTATAAGAGCTTTATAACTTCTTTTCTCAAAGAGATTTTTAAAAATCTTTTTAAAAAGCCTTTTCCAACTTCCAGGTACACCAATCAAAGCTCATCATCATTGGTCATTAGAGAAATGCAAATCAAAACCACAATGAGATACCATCTCACGCCAGTTAGAATGGCGATCATTAAAAAGTTAGGAAACAACAGATGCTGGAGAGGATGTGGAGAAATAGGAATGCTTTTACACTGTTGGTGGGAATGTAAATTAGTTCAACCATTGTGGAAGAGAGTGTGGAGATTTCTCAAGGATCTAGAACCAGAAATACCATTTGACCTAGCAATCTCATTACTGGTTATATACCTAAAGGATTATAAATCATTCTACTATAAAGACACATGCACACATATGTTTACTGCAGCACTATTCACAATAGCAAAGACTTGGAACCAACCCAAATGCCCATCAATGATAGACTGGATAAAGAAAATGTGGCAAATATACACCAGGGAATACTATGCAGCCATAAAAAAGGAAGAGTGCATGTCCTTTGAAGGGACATGGATGAAGCTGGAAACCATCATTCTCAGCAAACTAACACAGGAACAGAAAACCAAACACTGTATGTTCTCACTTGTAAATGGGAATTGAACAACGAGAACACATGAACACAGAAAGGGGAACATCACACACTGGGGCCTGTCTGGGGATCGAGGGCGACGGGAGGGATAGCATTAGGAGAAATACCTAACGTAGATGAAGGGTTGATGGGTGCAGCAAAGCACCATGGCATGTGTATACCTATGTAACTAACCTGCACCTTCTGCACATGCATCCCAGAACTTAAAGTATATATTTAAAAAAAAAAAAAAAGCCTTTTAAGATAATTGTAGAGATGGAGTCATGATTTGTTGCTCAGGCTGATCTTGACCTCCTGGTCTCAAGCAATCCTCCTGCTTTGGCCTCCTAAAGTGTTGGGATTACAGGCATGTATAGGAGAATGTACTCTTTATCCAATCTCCCCCAGCAGTTACATCTTGCATGACTGTAACAGACTATCACACCTAGGAAACTGACATGGATACAATCCACCAACTTTATTTAGATTTAACCAGTTTTAAATGCACTCATCAGTAAGAAGGAACAACCTAGAATCTAGATGAATCCCAAGGGAATTATTGCTAAGTAAAAAGAATCAATCCCAAAAAATGACATACTGTATAATTTCATTTATACAATATTCTTGAAATGACATTATGGAGATATAGAAGAGATTAGTGTTTGCCAGGTGTTAGGGGAGCAGGTAGGATGTGGCTGTGGTTATAAAATAGCATAAAGGATCCGTGTAAAGAGGGTTTTTGATAGAAAATAAAAGTTGACATTCTGAGGCCACAGTGACTATCTGAAATGGAAACAGGAACATTTTACTACAGCATGCTTTTAGAACAGAAAAGACTGACAAATATATGTATTTTTCTTCTTTTTCCCTCTGAAGATGAGATAGCATCTTAAAACACCTACTAGTGCTATATGAAAAGCCAGTAAAAATTTAGATCACTAAAGAGAAAAAAGAGTGAGAAATCCTATCAATTCTAAAAATTAGAGGCTTTACTGCTTTTTAAATAAATATACAAACAATCTTTAAAAGTGTGAAAATGTGAAAAGTACTTTAGGAATCACTTATTATTGTTGTTCCTTTTAAAGATATATTTAATTTGTTGCTTCATCTGAAAACTAAGATAGCTCACATGTCAGCTGCACTAGCTATTACATCATGTTCAATCTCAATTGTCCACAGAGAATCCTGTGTTGATTTGACCTTACATTTCTGCCTCAGGACTTCACGCTCTCCTCAAGAACTGAACCCAACCTTTACACAGGTGAGGCCAACTACAACTGGGCTTATCTGAACCTAGAGAATATGCCAAATGCTTAAGATCCCACGTTTCTTTAGGGCAAAGACTGGTTCAGACAAGCTAAATATTTTGGCTTTGGACTGTTCACCAATTCATTGCTGCCTTAGGTCATAATACTATGCTGAAAGAAACTTTAAAAACAATGTAAGTGTGAGAGTAGGCTTTAGAAAGCTGTTGATCAAAGGAAGTTGCTAAAAGAGTGGCCCATGCCTGTTAAAAATTGTTAGAACTTGAAGAGAAAATAACAACAATTTCATGGGAAATTGTGCTCATGATTTTAAACTTAAGTTCGGTTATTCTGTAAGACATAAAAACTCAAAAAAAAAAAAAAAAAAAAACTTGAGTTTTAGAGAACAGTACAGCTAATTCTTTTCAAAACAGTGAGTAGGTATTCTGGTAGCTATCCCTGATTGAATAAAACAACGAAGGTGATCCTTCCAGTGAAAAATGAGCCCTTCACGTCCTGTTTTAATAATTAGGTTATCTACATGTTTAAGGAATTCACATGGGATGATCATTAGTACTGTACTAGCTTGGTGTAAAGATCTTCAAAAGGATATCAAAGGAAAGAAACTGCCAAATTTCACACAATTTAAGTTTCTAGTTTTCAAAAATTTTTAAGAGAAGAGTTATACACACTCTGTAATTTTTAAAGACTCATTTATTGTGAAAAAAGAAATCAATCTTTAGAAAAATGGAAAGGTATTTTCACTAAAGCATAGGTACTCTTTCATTAACAATAGGTCTGTATCATCAAAATCCTTTTAACAAAGTAATATCAGTCTATATATATAAGAAAAGCTGAATAGTACCCATGGCCAACATATTTTAAAATTGGATACTTTTAGGGTTGATTTTGGGTAGTCTACTTTTTTTTATGGTGTTTGTTTATGAAATGAATGGTGTTTCAGTATGTATACATGTGGGTTTGTATACACAGATGTATACATGTATTTTTAATTATTTTTGTTTTAACTGGAAACTATACACTAAGTACTACTCTGAATTCACACATTTTTACCCTCAATCTCATTTGTCTTATTTTGTTGATTGAATCATTACAGCCTCTCAGTCACTAAATTACAAAGCCTTGACTGTTGTCTCTCCTTATTACTGCACATTCTATCACTGTTATATCGGGTTGACTTTATCCTCATGGTGTCTTTTGCATAGACCTTTTTGGTATATTACTATTTATGATTACCCAGTTAAATCCTCCATTGCCTATTGCCTGGACAAGGGCTTCTCAAATTTTAAGGTGCAAACAAATCATCTGAAGACTTATTAAGTGCAGAGTCTGATTCTATAGATCTGGAATGAGACCTGAGACTTTGCATTTCTAAGTTCCTGATTGCTGTCCTGTTGCTGACCACTCTGAGTAGAAAGGATGTAGAGTTCTACATCAGCATTTCTAATCACAGTAGCCACTAGTTGTATGTGGCTACTGAGCACCTGAAATATAGCTAGTTGACTAAGGAACTAAATTTTAAATTTTTAATTTAATTTTAATTAGTTTGTATTTAAGTTTAAAAACTCAAGTAATGTAAGTTTTTTCACAAATAAGACTGTATTGTTTTGGCACAACTAAGATATTAAGATATTTATTTAAGATATTATTTTTAAGATTTAATATATTATTGTTGAACTGTAATGTCTGTGTCAGGAACATGAGTCATTTGAGTAGTATACATAAATGCGTAACTGATGTGGTCAGTGTCAAAAAATTAATTAATTATAAATCTTTTTTTACAACTAATATGTACACACAGTAGGTTTATCTGAATATTTTATGCAATCAGCATGAGTTACAAGGATACCTAGGTAAATCATATTAGTAATTAAATTACTTATTTTTATTAGGCTATAATTATTTTTTCTATTTAGTAAAAATTTGTCCATAAAATAAGTATGGACAAAATTAAATTTAAATTAAAAGTGAAGACATACTACTGATGTAGAATAAAATGGAGATAAATTAGCTAGTAATATTACTGGAACAATGCAATTGCAATTTGCAAATAGTGTGTCTACTGTATAAGAGAATTCTGAAATATATAAAAAGTGAGCAATATTAATAGTCATTTTTGCAGATTAATGGTGAATTTGATAAGAAGTTTCCTATTAGCAGTAAAAAAAATCAATAAAGTTAGTCACCAGAAGTAAATGTCCAACATTTGTAACTATAAAATGGCTAGAATTTTTGCACAAAAAAGAAAACCATTTTTAGATTGAGATAGTAATTTCAGTTAAGACAAAACTACTGGGAAACATATTTTATAAAAAATGGAGGACATTCAATTAAGTAATAAAACAAATGCCCATCAACGATAAGAACTTCCTAAGAATATCAACGATCAATTGATTAAAATAGCTTTCAGTGGGCCACATCCTACAAGAGACACTACCAAATTCATACTTCAGGCATGTACTGCCTCAAAGGGCATCCAAACTTATAAAATGTTGTTGATTTGCAGCCTAAAAAAATCAAACTTGCAGTGTAGATATCTTTAACTCTTTTATATCTGTCAAAAAAGACTTTCAGGTAGATACTAAAAAACAAATTTTCATGATGATAAATGGGGCTCCAGCTATATTGCATCAAAAATTTAGATTTATGAATCCCATCAACAAGTGGGTGAAGGATATGAACAGACACTTCTCAAAAGAAGGCATTTATGCGGCCAACAAACATGAACAAAGCCTCATCATCACTGGTCATCAGAGAAACGCAAATCAAAACCACAATGAGATACTATCTCACGCCAGTTAGAATGGCGATCATTAAAAAATCAGGAAACAACGGATGCTGGAGAGGATGTGGAGAAATAGGAATGCTTTTACACTGTTGGTGGGAATGTAAATTAGTTCAACCATTGTGGAAGACAGTGTGGTGATTCCTCAAGGATCTAGAACCAGAAATACCATTTGACCCAGCAATCCTCTTACTGTGTATATAACCAAAGGATTATAAATCATTCTACTATAAAAACACATGTACACGTATGTTTATTGTGGCACTGTACACAATGGCAAAGACTTGGAACCAACCCAAATGCCCATCAATGATAGACTGGATAAAGAAAATGTGGCATATATACACCATGGAATTCTATGCAGCCATAAAAAAGAAAAGACTTCATGTCCTTTGCAGATACACGGATGAAGCTGGAAACCATCATTCTCAGCAAACTAACACAGGAACAGAAAACCAAATACTGCATGTTCTCACTCTTTAGTGAGAGTTGAACAATGAGAACACATGTATACAGGGAGGGGAACATCACACACTGGGGCCTGTCAGGAGATGGAGCAAGGGGAGGGAGAGCATAAGGATAATACCTAAAGCATGTGAGGCTTAAAACCTAGATGTTGGGTTGATAGGTGCAGCAAACCGCCATGGGACATGTATACCTATGTAATAAACCTGCACGTTCTGCACATGTACCCCAGAACTCAAAGTAAAATTAAAAACAACAACAAAATTTGAATTCATTGATTTTCAAAGAAGAAAGAGGCTGCTTTATTGTTTTATTCCACTGTATGATACATATTGAAAATATTTGTGCTCAGTTTTCTCAAGCTGTTTTTATGACAAGCATCATAGATACAGTTGCTAACACTGTTTAGTATATGCACGTAAATTCTATGAGTCATCAGTAGTTGATAAAACTGTTAAAAGAAAAAAGGAAGACAATACATTTTCTGATGCTGTTATTTGCCAACACTTTTTGGCTGAGATATGAAAGAGATTTACAAAGATTTTCTGTACTTTTAACTCCAATTGAAGGTTTTCTTAAACAAAAGGAATGTGCATCTAATATTCAGTAACCAGACAAAAGAAAATGGCAGTGTGATTTACATTTGCTCATTAATATCACAGTGCATGTAAATGAGTTAAACTACAAACTACAAGGAAAAGGAAAGTTTGTTTATGAAGCTAGATAAGTATAAGAATTTACAGTGAAATTGAACCTTTTCATAATATAAATAAAAAATAATGATTTTACCTATTTTTCTACTATAAGGTAATATGTAGATCTCAATTATTGATAGTGTTACATAAATTGGCTATGAAAACTGAAAAAATTTTGAAGTGTGCTTTCTTCATACTGCCAAATTTAGAGTTGCTTTCATTATATGTAACACTCCTTGAATTTGATGCTAATATTTTTTGTAGAGTTGGGGGTTCTCCATGTTGCCCAGGCTGGAATGAACTCCTGGGCTCAAGCGATCTGCCTGCCTTGGCCTCCCAAAGTTTTGAGATTACAGGCATGAGCCACTGGGGATGGCCAGTTTTTTTGTTTGTTTTTGCGACAGGTTCTTCCTCTGTTGCCCAGGCTGGAGTGCAGCGGCATGATCATGGCCCACTGCAGCCTGCATCTCCCAGGCTTGAATTTTATGCTAATAATACTGAGCTGACAAGAATTAGTGAAGGTACTTAACAGATGTAGCTTTAAAAAGATCTTGCTTAAAAACAAATTCCTCTTAAAAAATAAAATAGTTTTGTTAGTGTGGATATAAATATTAAAGAGAAAAAGATTTTTGGTGTTCAGTTCAGTTATCAGAAACTTTTAAAATAAGTTTGGAACAATTTGAGTATGTGAATTCACTTTTTCAACCGTAAATTTTATTAAATCTGAACACAGATCCAATATTTCCATTGAAAATTCACTGTAAAAATTAAGATGTGCTCTAAATTTAAAAAACACTAGATTTCAAAGATATAGTATAAAAAAAGGTAAAAATATCTCATAATGAATTTTAAATTATTGCATGCTAAAGTAATATTTTAGATAAATCCAACTAAATAAAACATATTAAAATTAATGTTACCTGTTTCTTTTTACTTTTTAAAAAAAATGTGGCTGTTAGAAAATATAGCAATATATCATGGTTTTCATTATATTTCTAAGGGACATTGCTGTTCTAGACTATTACGACAGCCTTTTATCTGATCTTTGGTTACTTCCCAACTTGCTGTCAGTTTAACCTTAAAGTATATCCTTCATTTATCCCTTCATCCATTCACCAAATGTTTGAGTACCTAATAACAGCTATTATTGTAAGATAAATCAGAGAACAAATCCAAGATAGCTGTCTTCATGAAGCTTACCCTTCAGATGGGGGACATAGATAAAGAGCAAAACGTAAGTAAATTATTTAAGATGTAAGATAGTAATCAGTTATACTAAAAGAAACTCTTCCACACACAGTAGGGGTTAGAGGAATGATGGTGCAAAGAGACCAGATGAGCTGGAGAATGAGTAGAGGGGTGGAGGGGAGAAGTGTGGAAAGAGCTGAGGTACTTTAAAAGGAGTGTTAGGGTGGGGAAAGGACAGCAGGTCATGTAGGCCCTCATAGGCTTTAACAATTACTTGGAGGTTTCTACTTGCAGCATTTCCAGCTTACTTTGACTGAGACAGAAAGTCCTGGAGAATTCTACATGCAGTTTTAAAACAATATTTCTGGCTGCTTTGTTCAGACTACACAGTATGGGAGTGAGGCAGTGTAGAAATAGGCTGATCTGGTAGGAAGCTGTAATAGTAATACGGGCGGGACTTGATGGCGGCTTAGACCACTGATGGAAGTGGTGAAAAGTGGCAAAATTCTGTGATTTCCAAAAAGTAGGCCCAACTGGCCGGGTGCAGTGGCTCATGCCTGTAATCCCAGCACTTTGGGAGGCCGAGACGGGTGGATCACGAGGTCAGGAGATCGAGACCATCCTGGCTAACACGGTGAAACCCCGTCTCTACTAAAAATACAAAAAAATTAGCCAGGCGTGGTGGCGGGTGACAGTAGTCCCAGCTACTCGGGAGGCTGAGGCAGGAGAATGGCGTCAACCCGGGAAGTGGAGCTTGCAGTGAGCCGAGATCGTACCACTGCAATCCAGCTTGGGTGACAGAGCAAGACTCCGTCTCAAAAAAAAAAAAAAAAAAAAAGTAGGCCCAACAAATTGGTTATGGAGTATGAAAGAAAGAGTGGGGTCAGATTATGTGTGGAGACAGTTTTTCACTTTTCTCTCTCTGTTAAATATTTTAAATGGCAGTCCTCTAAGATCTTAGGCTGGTATTCAACTGTTTATATGTGTAGGCCCCAACACACCCACCCAAATGTCATTTCCTAACAGATTCATCTTTCCATGTTTCCCTTATGTTCCTGGGCCTTTGATAATGATGTTGATAAAAGAATACATGTCAAAACTAGTATTCAAAATTATATTCCTGACAGGTTTAGGCTCTTAAATTCTTAAGTCCTGTGAAAAAATTATAAGGTAGATATTATTAACACTTTTTCAGACATGACGACAGAAATATGTTAACAAATAAAGTTAGCATAGAAAAGGTCTATTTTGACCCCAAACACAAGCAAATTTCCCCTTTTTTGCCATGATTTTCATGCTGTTTTCTCAGTCTGAAATGCTCTCCCTTTCTGTGTCTGGGTCAGCTGACATGCCACCTTATCTATGAAAAGTCCCCTTATGCCCTCAGTTAAAATTACATTTTCCTCCTCTTTATTAAATAGTTAATACAAATCATTTCCAGCTCTTATTATTTCTGCTTCTATTATTTATAATAATATTTGTTGAGTGGTATGTGCTATACACATTATCATCTATGTATATTATCTTAATACTTCTAATGTTATTGTGAAGGATTCTATTATCAACCCTATTTTACAGATGAGGAAGCTAAGACCAATAAAGGTGAAGTAGTTTGATAAAGGTCAAAAGCTAGCAAGAGGCAGGGTCAGGGTATAAACTAAAATGGTATAACTCCAAACCCCGTTACCTACTGCACTTATCCTTAGGCCAATTCACTGTTTTTTTGTTTTTGCTTTGTTTTTGAGATTGCATATCACTCTGTTACCCAGGCTGGAGTGCAGTGGTGTAGTCTCAGCTCACTGCAACCTCCACCTCCCAGGTTAGAGCAAATCTTGTGCCTCAGCCTCCCGAGTAGCTGTGATGATAGGCATGCACTACCCTGTCCGGCTAATTTTTTTGTATTTTTAGTAGAGATGGGGTTTTGCCACGTTGGCCAGGCTGGTTTTGAACTCCTGACCTCAAGTGATTCACCTACCTTGGCCTTCCAAAATGCTGGGATCACAGGCGCGAGCCATCGTGCCTGGCTAATTCACTGTAAACCACATAAGATTCTCTCTTTTATTTATATATTTTTTCATATATTCATTTTTTGTCTTATTAAATTCTAATACAAATTAGCCCTAGATTACTTATTCCTGCAGACAGGACCTTTCTTAATAACAGAAACTAATCCTTTCACAGAAATAAATACAGGAGGGCCTCATGTGGAAAAAGTAGGTACTGCTAGAAAAAGAAAAAAAAACTACTGTTTTTCTTTAGATTCACGTCTTACATCAGCCTTTAATATAATTATTATTTAATCAATCATGGTTGATATTCTAAAGATTATATATTCCAAGCCTTTAGGAGAAAAGAAAAATTTAAAGTTAGGAGAAAACTCCCCTAATTTATTCTACATACAAAAACTAACTAGAAAGATTTGTAAATGTCCATTTTCAGGATGCAAACACTAAAATGTAAAAAGATCTGGCCATACAAACTCATGGAGGTATAAAAGATACAGAATGAAAAGCACTAAAAAGTCATATCAATTAAAGTACAAAAATATTTAATAAAATGACGGTCTGAAAATTGGCCCCGAAATAGAGGACTTTAAAAAAACTTGACTTTGGAAATAATTTCAAATATTCAGTTGAGCTGCAAGAATAATATAAAGAATATCCTCATATCCTTTACCCAGATTTATCTAATTCCCCAGGTTCATCCTTTGCCAACATGTTCCTGAGTGAGAAACAATATATTCTTGTAAGCCACTGATAGTAAGTGGTTGCTGCTGAGATTTTACATGTTCTCAATCTCTCTCATATATATATTCATATATGTAATAGTTAAACATAATGCAATTACATATATGTGTATAAATAATACACATATGTATATATAAATAGACATGCACTTTTTTAACCATCTGAGGGTAAGTTATATACATCACAGTCCTTTATCCCTAAAAACTCCAATATTTCCTATGAATAAGGATATTCTCTTATATAACCACATATTTCCTAAGAATAAGGATATTCTTTTATATAACCACAGTACAGTTAACAAATTTAGGAAGTTTAACATCAATTCAATGCTTTAATCTACCATCTGTATTCCAATTTTGTCAACTGACCCAATAATGTCCTTTATAGCATTTTTCCCATTCCGGTACAGGATCCAGTCTGGAGTCAGATGCTGTATTTAGTTTTCACGTCTCTTTAGCATCTTTTAATCTGTAAACTTCTATTATCTTTGCTTTTTTAAAGAAAATATCATTGACATTTCTAAAGAATACAACCCATACACACACACGCACGCGCGCGCACACACACACACACACACACGCGTCATACACGTCTTTTTTTTTTTTTTTTTTTTTTAACAAAACTTTCTCTCATTTTGAGCTTGCCTGACATCTCTTCATAGTTAGATTCAGGTTACACATTCTCAGCCAGAAAACTACACAGGTGATGTTGTAGTCATTTTTTGGGCGTCACATTTGGAGTCACACAATGCCCATATGTTCTTCATTGGGATATCAACATTTAGCACCAGTCAAGGTGTTTTCTGATTCCTCCACTATATAATTGCTATTTTATCCCCTTGCAATTAATAAGCAGTTTGTGGAGAGATACTTTAAAACCATGTAAATATTCTGCTCTTCATCAAAATTTTCCCCTAAATTTAGCATTGAATGATTTGTGCCTATCAAGTCTTTACTAAAATAGATGTAAAATGCTGATTTCCAAAACTAGCAGCTTCTCTGCAATTACCAGTCAGTATTCAACATCCTACTATGAGCAAAAGTACTCCTTTCTCCCTATTAATTAATCAATTTACTAATGATACCATGAATTACGATTTCTTCTATAGTCTGCAATACATTACTGTACTAAATTATTTTGTACTCAAGTTCTTCCATATTTGGCCAGTGGAAGCCCCTTCAAGCTAGTTCCTTGTGATATGCCCCTGTCATTTTGAACATGTCCTTATTTTCTGACATATTAAGATATTCCAAGCTTATATTTTACTTACCCTTCCTTGTTTCTAAAATTAGTCATTTCTCTGAGTAGCCTGAGTTTCTTTTACTGGGGAGTGGTATCTGGACACTTAGATATAGTAATGTGCTCACTGTTATTAGGGTGTCTGTTTCTTAGTCCTTTAAGTTGACAGAGCTAGGGAAAATATACATATACAGATGGTCCCTGACTTATGATGGTTTGACTTAATGTTTTTTTGACTTTATAATACACTTACTGGGGTATTAAACACATTTTCTACTTATGATATTTTCAACTTGGATTGGATGTATCAGGACATAACCCTATTGTGTTGAGGAACACTTGTATATATACACACGCATATATATAATACAGATGTGTACATACACGTTCATATGCACATACATATATAAGAAATGATGTATTCACAATGATACATCCAATTCAAGCCCATCCCACAGGGTTCTTTCCTTCTTTCTTTTTCCTTTTAAGAGACAAGGTGTTACTATGTTGGCCTGGCTGGAATACAGTGGCTAGCCACAGGCACCATAATAGCATACTGTGGCTTCAAGCCATCCTCCCACTTCAGTCTCCCAAATGGCTGGAACTATAGATGCATACCACCACACCCAACTCAGGGTCCTTTCTTGACTTCATTCATTCTATTTTGTCTTTTCTTTTTCATTGAGATTCTGCTTCTCAATAACAATCAACACATTTGCTAAGGCCTATAAAGCATCTAAAATTGTTTCAGAACTGCTTTGCTCCATCACTAAAACAACAAAACAAAACAAAAAACATACCAAAAAAAAAAAAAAAAAGGTTTAGGACTTGTATGAAATTCCTTCCCAACTCAATTCCGTCCAGACAAAACACTGAACGCAAACACTGTATTCACTAGTTACTTGAATTGGTTCTATGTTTTTTTTTTCTTATCATAATTATGGTATTCATTTGAAATACAATTAGATTCATTTTCTGCAGTACACTTGCAGTTTTAGGTTTATTTTCCCCTTTCCATCTTAATTTTTAATATATTTTT
>NW_012102032.1:7300374-7303232 GCF_000951045.1 Mandrillus leucophaeus
AATACATTACTGTACTAAATTATTTTGTACTCAAGTTCTTCCATATTTGGCCAGTGGAAGCCCCTTCAAGCTAGTTCCTTGTGATATGCCCCTGTCATTTTGAACATGTCCTTATTTTCTGACATATTAAGATATTCCAAGCTTATATTTTACTTACCCTTCCTTGTTTCTAAAATTAGTCATTTCTCTGAGTAGCCTGAGTTTCTTTTACCGGGGAGTGGTATCTGGACACTTAGATATAGTAATGTGCTCACTGTTATTAGGGTGTCTGTTTCTTAGTCCTTTAAGTTGACAGAGCTAGGGAAAATATACATATACAGATGGTCCCTGACTTATGATGGTTTGACTTAATGTTTTTTTGACTTTATAATACACTTACTGGGGTATTAAACACATTTTCTACTTATGATATTTTCAACTTGGATTGGATGTATCAGGACATAACCCTATTGTGTTGAGGAACACTTGTATATATACACACGCATATATATAATACAGATGTGTACATACACGTTCATATGCACATACATATATAAGAAATGATGTATTCACAATGATACATCCAATTCAAGCCCATCCCACAGGGTTCTTTCCTTCTTTCTTTTTCCTTTTAAGAGACAAGGTGTTACTATGTTGGCCTGGCTGGAATACAGTGGCTAGCCACAGGCACCATAATAGCATACTGTGGCTTCAAGCCATCCTCCCACTTCAGTCTCCCAAATGGCTGGAACTATAGATGCATACCACCACACCCAACTCAGGGTCCTTTCTTGACTTCATTCATTCTATTTTGTCTTTTCTTTTTCATTGAGATTCTGCTTCTCAATAACAATCAACACATTTGCTAAGACCTATAAAGCATCTAAAATTGTTTCAGAACTGCTTTGCTCCATCACTAAAACAACAAAACAAAACAAAAAACATACCAAAAAAAAAAAAAAAAAGGTTTAGGACTTGTATGAAATTCCTTCCCAACTCAATTCCGTCCAGACAAAACACTGAACGCAAACACTGTATTCACTAGTTACTTGAATTGGTTCTATGTTTTTTTTTTCTTATCATAATTATGGTATTCATTTGAAATACAATTAGATTCATTTTCTGCAGTACACTTGCAGTTTTAGGTTTATTTTCCCCTTTCCATCTTAATTTTTAATATATTTTTGAATGAGTAGAATATTAACATGTACACAAAAGTAAATATTACATGATAATGTATTCTTAGAGAGGTGTCACTCTTTCTTGTATCTTAACATGCATGTCTACCCATGTTGTAGGTAATTAATTTCATTGCTGTGTAGTTTATCCCTCCTTTGATTTCTTTTACAAAAATAAGCAGCTATATTTTTAATTTTCCTTGTTCATAAAACATACAGAAAGGAGTGACACCTCTCTAAGAATATCATTTTATGCCCGGTGCAGTGGCTCACACCTGTAATCCAGCACTTTGAGAGGATGAGGCAGGCAGATCACCTGAGGTCAGGAGTTCAAAACCAGCCTGGCCCACATGGCAAAACCGTGTCTCTACTAAAAATACAAAAATTAGCTGGGCATGGTGGTGCGTGCCTGTAATCCCAGCTGCTCGGGAGGCTGAGGCAGAAGAATCGCTTGAACCCAGGAGGTGGAGGTTGCAGTGAGCTGAGATCGTGCCCCTGCACTACAGCCTGGGTGACAGAGCAAGACTCCATCTAAAACAAAAACAAACAAAAGAATACTATTTCATGTAATTTTTACTTCTTACTTCTAGGTACATGTTAATATTCTGCTTCTCTTCCAGGAGTAGCAACTTGTCTGATGATGTTCAATCTCCAATTCCTTTGGTAGCTGCTTATTATTAAATGTTTAGGTTCTGGAGTTATTTTTTATTGGGGGATGTCGTCTGTCAGAGTCTTATTCCATAATTTCTTAGATGGTTTGATTTAATGATTTTAGAAGCTAGGAGTTCGATGATAGTATAGATTTAACTCGCATTTCTTTTATTATGAGAGAAAGAGATTGAGTATCTTTTCGTTTGTTTAAGGGACATTTTTACAGCTTTTTTGATGAATTATCTGTTCGGGTCTTTTGCCTATTTTTCTATATAGTTTTGGTTTCTCTTCAACTATTAAAACTTCTAATTGGTTATTATTTGTGTATATGGATGCAATTTAGTTTTGCATATTAATTTTATATCTTGCTAGCTTATCAACTTACTGAGTTACTTTTCTCACTCTCTAGGGTATTCCAGATTACTACTATATCATCTGCAAAAAGAGACAGTTGTATTTTTTCTTTTCCAAGTCATATGCCTCTAATTGTATCTCCTTTTTTGTGTTATTTTTATTAAGTTTATACACTGACGCTATACTTGCTTCATGAAAAGAATTTGGAAATTTTCTTTCATTTTTTACACTCTGAAGCAATTTATATAGCTTTAAGACTGTCAAAGGTTTGGTTAAATTTCTCTGTGAAGCCATCTTGCCGGGTCCTTTTATCTAGTAGTTTCTTGATAACTTACTTTATCTCTTCTACATAAAATGGCCTTTTAGGCTTTCTATCTTTACTCTGGTCAGTTTTGGCAAACTACATTTTTAAAAAAAAATTTTTAAAAATAGGTGAGTCGATCTTATTCATGTTAAGATAATCATTATGTTTTGTCGCGGTTCTATCAAATTGTCTTATGTTGAAATTCTTGTGTATATTTACTGCATTTCTTTGTGTGTACTTTTTACTTAAAAAATTCTTTTTGGGCCGGGCGCGGTGGCTCAAGCCTGTAATCCCAGTACTTTGGGAGGCCGAGACGGGTGGATCACGAGGTCAGGAGATCGAGACCATCCTGGCTAACACGGTGAAACCCCGTCTCTACTAAAAAATACAAA
>NW_012102032.1:7307367-7308167 GCF_000951045.1 Mandrillus leucophaeus
TTTTGGCACTTATTGTTACATTTTCTCTTTCTGGGGTTGATTTTGTTTGTTCTTCATCTCATTCATGGTTTCTCTCTATTCTTTATTTCAGAATTTTTCAAGCCTTGCCTCCTCTGTTCTCTGTAATCCAGGTTTCAGTACAGGCAAGCTGCAGGAGTTTTGTTGGAATTATTCTTTTTCTTACTTTATTTATACATACTTTAAAGGCTGTGGTGTTTTATGTCACATAGTCATATTCAAAATATGGGTCCTGCATGGTTCTATTTGCTTTCTTTGTTGATTTTATGTTTTCTAGGGGGACTGTGTGAGGGAGATTCAAAATCAGGTGATCACTGTTGATCTCTAACAAAGTTCTCTTATTTATATTTTATTTGTCATTTGGGTTTTCATTTTATGATAATGTCATATATTTGTTTTATAGTAAGCTACCTCAAATTCTTTGAAGAATAATGCAAAGTGAAAATAAATATTTACTTTTTATTATTAACAAATAAATGTAAAAAATGCTCTGCCTTGATGGCTTTTTTGTTCTTTAGTAAAATGAAGTATGAGTAACAAAAGAAAAAAGAGAAAGAAAAAAGGGGAAATGAAAGAAAAGAAAACATAATGGAAAAGTAAGGAGATTGGTTATTTTGGTCTATGGATATCTTTCTTTCAAAGCAATTTCAAAGAGATTTTAACATTGTTTTGAGCAATAGTAGCAAGACTTTAGCATAGGTAAAGCCTCCAAAAGTGATTGCTTTTAAGATCTATGCTATTTTGTATTATATAATATGTATCAGGAAGCTCTGCGATATTAT
>NW_012102032.1:7311322-7345831 GCF_000951045.1 Mandrillus leucophaeus
AAAAAAAAAAAAAAAACAAAAAATTCTTTTTGGTGTTTATGAAGGTTTGTATTTTCATTCTATAGGTTATCTTTCCATTATTACTTTTTAAGTGCTTACTGTCTCCTCTATTTTTACCTAATTTTTATGTGATATCAGTTTTAAATATTTGTTGACTGCTACCCTTTGCTTATATAAGAAAACGAGGTATTCTGTATTCCTTTTTTCTTTCTTATCCTCCCATCAAAAAATTTACATCTTTTGACTTTTGTTAACACATTTAATGTTGACGTGTTAGTTTTTTCATCCATGCACTGACTCATTTTAGTCTCACCTGTACAATAAAATATATGAAGCATTTGGAAATATTTTTCAATGTTATTTCAGGCATTTTTTAGTTGGATAAAACTCATCCTATCTGAAGGTCTTCAGGAATACCACATGTGTGTAGTATTCCCTTAGTGCTTGTATATCCCAAACTGTTTGCTATGGCCTTGATATTTTAAAAGTCAGGTTGGCTGTATACAACATTTTTATATACTTTCTTTCTTTCCTTTAATGTTGAAAATGTTGTTCCACTATTGCCTTACTTTGCATGTTGTTTTGAGAAACCTGATGCTGGTCTAATTCTATTGCCTTCGTAAGTTACTTAATCTTTTTACTTGGAGGCATTGTGCATTTATTTTTCTCTAAAGTCTAATAATTTTACTAGAATATATTGTAGAGTAATCTTTCCAGGTCAGATTTCCCCAGTACCTATATTAGATTCAGGTCTTGTTTTAACTTTAGAAAGTTTTCTTGGATTATAGTTCTAAGTATTAGTGCTGTTCAGTTATTTTGATTGATTTCTTTAAGAAACTCTTTTACTTCTTGATTATACTTTCACTTTCCTAGTTGCTTTTCTTGTTTTTTCATTGCTTTTTCACTTGATTATATTCTTCCTAGGGCAACTTGTAATTTAGTTTTCATTTCTGATAGGATTTTGTCTCTTCCTTCTTTCCTAAGTTTTATCAACTCTCATTTCAGTTTTTCCTGATTTTTTTTGGGGGGGTATCAATATCTATTATTATTATTTTTTAAGCTTCTGATTTGAGATGTGTTTTTCTTAGCCTGAAATGCTTATTTGAGGATATTCCCTTGAGTATGGAGTGTGACATTACAGTTTTCTTAAGCTTTTTGGTTACATTGTTTTGGAAAGTTTTCATCAGGAGGAAAACTTTCATTGATATCAATCTGATTTTTTCAGTTATTTTATAATGATGGAGATAGAATTTTTGTTCTATTCTTTTTTATTTCACAGAAAAAGTTCTTAGTTCAAGAGCACTCTCTTCTGTGCAGTTTATTTAATGGATCTTGTTTTGATGGTCATAGGGTAGGGTGGGTGGATTAGTAAGTTGTGTTCCGCTTTCATTTCTATAAGATCCTTAATTTTCCCTTCTTATTTCCTTCTTTCCCATCATTGCCTAGTCTCCAAGGAATTCTATCCATTCTCTATTTATCTGGTTCTTCCTCAGAAACAATGATTCTTCAAGGCTGCCACTTCTGATTGCATTCATACCTTGAAGTCTCTTTTTTGTAGCTAGTGCTAAGAATCACCAAGTCCTGACCTATGTCCAGTATTTTGGCACTTATTGTTACATTTTCTCTTTCTGGGGTTGATTTTGTTTGTTCTTCATCTCATTCATGGTTTCTCTCTATTCTTTATTTCAGAATTGTTCAAGCCTTGCCTCCTCTGTTCTCTGTAATCCAGGTTTCAGTACAGGCAAGCTGCAGGAGTTTTGTTGGAATTATTCTTTTTCTTACTTTATTTATACATACTTTAAAGGCTGTGGTGTTTTATGTCACATAGTCATATTCAAAATATGGGTCCTGCATGGTTCTATTTGCTTTCTTTGTTGATTTTATGTTTTCTAGGGGGACTGTGTGAGGGAGATTCAAAATCAGGTGATCACTGTTGATCTCTAACAAAGTTCTCTTATTTATATTTTATTTGTCATTTGGGTTTTCATTTTATGATAATGTCATATATTTGTTTTATAGTAAGCTACCTCAAATTCTTTGAAGAATAATGCAAAGTGAAAATAAATATTTACTTTTTATTATTAACAAATAAATGTAAAAAATGCTCTGCCTTGATGGCTTTTTTGTTCTTTAGTAAAATGAAGTATGAGTAACAAAAGAAAAAAGAGAAAGAAAAAAGGGGAAATGAAAGAAAAGAAAACATAATGGAAAAGTAAGGAGATTGGTTATTTTGGTCTATGGATATCTTTCTTTCAAAGCAATTTCAAAGAGATTTTAACATTGTTTTGAGCAATAGTAGCAAGACTTTAGCATAGGTAAAGCCTCCAAAAGTGATTGCTTTTAAGATCTATGCTATTTTGTATTATATAATATGTATCAGGAAGCTCTGCGATATTATTAAGAACCACTGCTTTATAATTATACCTCATATGTTCACACACACACACACACACACGTGACACATGAGCACACATATACACAATACATATACTTACTTGCTTCACATTCTGGAGCTCTTCTGTCAATTGTTTCCTTTGCTTATCTGATTCCAATAATTTTTCCTATATTTAAAAAACCACCAAATTAACAACTTGTTATGAAACTATCAACAAGTATGACTTATTAGTTCCTTGTTTCAAAGCTTATATTCCCCAAATATCAAATTGCTACAATCTGAAAATGTTGCTTCTAGTCATTTTTCCAGCTTTACATGGGGCACTTAAAAGTAATTAGTTATTTACAGTAAATTGTGATGTAAATATACTTTTTATTACCTTAATTTTGCATAATCTCAAAATGTAAGCTCAAACGGAAGCCAGTTAAGAGTACAAATGTGTAAATATTAACTGGATTTTGGTTAAGCTATCATTGCCAAAGAGATACCAAATTGAAGAGCATTATTATTACAAATTAGAATTAAAGGTCTTCGACCATACTAAAGAGGGCATATGATGAGACTGGCTCATCTCTTAATTTCCTAATTTAATTTTAGCTTATTCTTGGAAGATTATCCATGAAAAGACAGATATGACTAATGTAACCAAAATATAAAATAATAGTTATTAAGATTAACATTATGCATACAAATAAAATACCTTTGGATTTGAAATTAAGTGAAGTATATACCCTACAATGTCCAATTTTGTTAATTGTATCTTAAATAAATCCACATTTTATTGGTCAAATCAGAAATACTAAGAGTAATTTAAGAGCCATTAAATACAAACCTGAACAGAGGAATTGCTTGAACATTAAATTGAGTGGTAAAGATTCATGGCAATATTGCAATGTTTATAAGAGGCAATATCCTTTCTGGTATATTTCAGCTTATTCTTGTCTAAGAGGTGAAATGAAGGTATATGAAAATGAATGTAATATAGCAATCTAATGAATATGCCACAGGAGCCAAGAGACTGCTGGCTCCTGTGATTTTATGTTCTGGCAAGTCACCTTCACTCTTGGTGCCCTAGTTTTTTTTGTATCTGTAAATGGAAAATATATCTATTTTCCATTCACCTTTGCAAAGCAGTAGCAATGTGAATTCTGCAGAAAGGCTTCCTTAAATAAAGCCTACAACACTTTTAAAAATTATTCTTGCAAGATAAAAATTAGCTACTGACATAAAATTATCTTGGTTTCATTTTTATTTGTAGTCATATTAGACATGAAGAATAGAGATGTCACAGGATAATGGAAAGTGATGAGACACCATCTAAATGCTTTATGAACTTCATTTAACAACCTCTGCTTTCATATGAATGTATAATACAAGTAAAAAAATTGAAGACAAAAACATTACCTTTAACAAAATATTTACTGCTGCGTACACTACTTTACATGGCTTCTTTAACTGGCCAGCTAATAGATAGGTTTTGAGGTAAAAGTAATTATAACATGTAAAATTTGCTTTATCTGGAATTTTTGCACCATATTCTAACCAACTGAGCTAGCTGGTTGCCAGCTTATCTGGGAGTTTAGGTTTTGTCATATTAGGGTATACTCAATTACATTTCATGAACTTTAAAGGCAAATCCTAATTTATTGAATGACTCCTCAGGAAAGTCTTATTTAAATGTTAAATTAATATGGCATAGACACTTTCAAATTAACATTCTAATAATTACTATTGATATTAAAATAAAAAGAAATATATCATATCACTAAATTTAACAATGATAAACTATAAGGAAATGAAAAAGATCTGAGAGCCTCTGAAAATTCTGATAAACCACAAGTCTAATGGTTTAGGCAGAGATAAGAGAATACATAAAAAGTTATCTTATTAAGGTAACCAACATTGGGGAAGTTTTCTAAGAGAATATAAGGAACCATTGTCAATGTATTTTTAAAACTAAATTTTTATTTTCCAGCAAAACAATTGTTAAACTAAAAAATGTGGAATGATAGTGGTTTCAAAGGTAAGAAAATAAATATATAAAATACTATTAGAGTAGTGAAATCCTCATATACTTTAGGAAGGAATGTGAATTGGCAAAACCTTTTCAAAGGGAATATGGTAACATATGCAAAATTTTAAGTGTCTATAATTTTTAATAAAGCAATTATATTTTCAGACATTTATTCTGTGTATATACTGTACAAATGCCCATAGATACATCTACAAAGCTGCTGAAGATGAAATTATTTTTAAAAACTGGAAATAGTCTAATGTCTATCAATAGGGAACTGGCTAAATAACCATTTAATTTATAGGAGAGTTATCGAGAAGAATTTGGTATATCTGTGTATATTAACCTGAAAAGCTGCCTGAGATATAATTCTTATAAAGAGAGAGAGAGAGAAAAAAAAAAAAGACGGCAAGTTATAAAAAAAAGTGTGGATGAATGAAGTGACTTACATAGAAGTGAAAATACACACATACTGGAAAAAATTTTCTTAAGGCTTTATTATTTTTTGAAGCAGTTTTGGATTCATAGCAAAATTGAGAGGAAAGTACAGAAATTTCTCACATACTCCCTGTCCCCACATATACATATATTTATTTATTTATTTTTGTTTTTCTGTTTTAAATAGTAGAGATGGGGTCCTGCTATGTTGCCCAGGCTGATATTAAACTCCTGAGCTCAAGTAATCCTCCTGCCTCAGCCTCCCAAAGTACTGCGATTACAGGTGTGAGCCATCATGCCCTGCCTATTTTTTAAAAATATAATTTTCTGTGTAGAGAAAAATCTATGAAAAGATAAATAATATATTTGCAACAATGGCTTTCTCTAGAGGTTGGAATTATAAAAACTAAGATAGCAAAAAAAATTTTCTTTCTTTTTGGTGTAAATATTTTATATTTAATAAAAAATAATTGTCAATATACTATACCTTATTTAATAAAATAATTTAAAAAATATGTTCCTATGGTGAATTAGTGGTAAATCAAGTGGTTATGTTGCTTTTCCTGAAGATTTGGAAAATATAGCTTTCTGTAAAAATTAGGATATAATTTAAATGTAATATTCCTCTAAAAACAGAATGAAACCATATAAAGACAATCAAGGCTAGACATGGTGGCTCACACCTGTAATCCCAGTACTTTGAGAGGCCGAGGCAGGTGGGTCATTTGAGCCCAGGTGTTTGAGATCAGTCTGAACAAAACAGTGAGACACCATCTCTACAAAATAAAAATTAAAAAAAAAAAAAAAATAGCTGAGCATGGTGGCATGGACATGTTGTCCCAGCTACTTGGGAGGTTGAGGTGGGAGAATCACCTGAACCCAGGAGGTTGAGGCTACAGTGAGACGTGATTGTAGCATTGCACTCCAGCCTGGGCGACAGAGTGAGACCCTGTCTCAAAAACACAAAACAAAAAACCAAACAAACAAACAAACAAAAAAGAAGTAAAATGTTACAGTATATTTGGGATATGTGTGTTTTTTCCTCTCTTACATAATATTGTCTTAATTCCAAGTTACGTTAGCAAAACATGATGTCCCTTAAGAATAGCCCTGCACATGAAAAAAAATGTATTTCCCAAAGAACTCACAGGATCCAAAACTGCCACGACTTGCTTTATTGGCTCTTCATCTAATTCTGCCCTGGCCACCAATGAGAGAGAATAAAAAGGGTAAGAAAGAACCTGAACAGAAGACATGAGCAAAAACCATTGTTCACACTAAATGTTGTACAGATAATGTGAAATATAAGTATGTAGACCAAAAAATTAATTCTCTAAAGGCTAACTGAATAAAGAATCTGATTTTTACTATTTGATATTAATATTTTTCCATTAAAAATAAAGTTAAGCCCCAATACTTCAGAATCCAATATAGGATATTTTTCTTTTTCTTTTTTTTCTGAAGAAAACATAAGGAAACTAAATTAGAGGTTACCTTAAGTGTATTTACTTCTTTAAAGGCATCATCTCTTTCACGCTTGAGCCTTTCCATTTCATCTGCTTCTAAAGAATCACAAGGAAGAAGCTGTCAACATTAAAATATAAGAGAAAAGTTGTGCATTAGATGCTAATTATGAGAGGTAACATAAAAATCCTTTTTGACTAGTCTTAGGCTTTTGTATTCTAATAACAAAATTCAGTTTCTTACGTTGGAGTCATTTGATTAGATAAAAGGGAATATTAAAGTATTAAAGCAATTTCACTCATTTAGGCTTAACTTTACATTGTTGTTACTTATAATAGAATTTTGATTTTGTTGTCACCTTTATCATTATTTTAACAATATAATTTTCCTTAAAATTCCAAATTCGAAGACTGTGTTTATAATGTCAAAAAGACTTCAGGAATTACCAACATAAACGATTCCCTAAATATATTCATTCTAATAGCATGGTATCTAAGGCTAACAAAATGCTGTACATTATAAATCAGATGGTTTACATGAGCCTAGTAAAGTATATTTATCAATTATGTATCTGGTTTTAACTAAGTGAAATGTAATGCAACAGACAAGTGGCTTAAAAAGATTCCTGCACAGAAATTGTAGATTGAAGATAATATTAATAATTTATGCACAAGTGAATAACAACAACAAAAAATAGCAGAGATGACCAGTTCTCTTATATCTAGCATGATGTCTTTGACCATCAATTATAATGTAAAAAACAACGACAGTCTAATCAGAGATAAAAATCCAAGTTTACAGCCATCTCCTATGTGGAAGCTATAACAACGAAAGAAAATAGAATTTAAAGGATTAAGTGGAGAAAGCGGTTGTTATGTAAGCATGGGCTTAAAGCAGGGCCCTTTAGATAGGTGAAGCGAATGTGGAGTAGAAAAAAAAAATAAAAATAATTAATAATATCAATCACTTACTGGAAACTTATATGTGCAGATGTATTACTAAGGACTGTATATATTCAATATCAATCACCTTGTCTCCATTTTACAGATGAAGAAACAAGCTCAGAAATGTTAATAACTTGCCTAAGGTTTCACAGCTAACAAATGGCCATTCCAAGAGTTCCACAAATCATAGTCTCTGATTTTTACTAAAGATTCAACAAAAAACATGGTGGAATAGATGTAATAAACTCATATTTGCTTTCCAAACTCTAGAATAACAAAAGTAGGAGTTATTCTTCCTATTTGGGGAGAATTTATTTCCCTGAACATCACTGGTTCTTTTTGGTCTGTCACATTAGCTTTTGGGTATCTATGGACATTGCCAATAATTTATATGATCTACATTCTTCATGGTTCTGTTACTCTGCTCTCTCAGAAGTACTCAACACACATACTCATAAGAATTCATTCCTAATTGTTAGAATAATTTTGAACACATTTTAAAATGTAATAATATTTCCCAGAGTGTGTTCCAAAGGATATTAACAGGCTTTGTGTAAAAGCAAAATTGAGTGGTAGTGATGGTGGTAGTTGTCAATTATTTAGAAAAAATTAATCTTACTTCCTGCATGGCGTCCAACAGCCTTAATATGCCAATGAGCATTTGAATTGCCAAAAAAAAAAAAAAAGTATAATAACTTGTCATGTTTCCTCAGTAATTTCACCATACTACAAACCCCTAACCTCTTCACCCTGTTGCCTTCATTTATTTATTTTTATACTAGCTCATGGAACTAAAGTATACAAAACACAATCTGGAAAACTCAGTGTTGCTACTCAGCATTCATATGGCCTATTCCATTTTTTCATTCTAAGAAGTGAAATAAGGAGGATTCAAAAGTTTAAATAAGGCTGGGTGCAGTGACCCAGGTCTGTAATAGCACACTGGGAGGCTGAGGCTGGAGGATTGCTTGAGTCCAGGGTTGAGATCAGCCTGGGCAACATAATGAGACCTTGTCTCTACAAAAAGTAAACGAAATTAGCCAGACATGGCGGGGCACTCCTGTAGTTCCAGCTATTCAGGAAACTGAGGTGGGCGGGAGGTCAAGGCTGCAGTGAGCTGAGATTGCACCACTGCACTCCAGTCTGATGACACGATGAGACCATGTCTTTAAAAAAAAAAAAAAAAAGTCTAACATTTTAGATACCAGAGCTAAAATAATTTATTAAGAGAAATTATAGATTGGAATTTTAGGGATGTGATAATAAACTTTAGAACTTAACATCATGGAGGTAAATCATGCATAAAAGAATCCATGGTACTATTTCGAGAGGCAAAGCCTAAATAGTCATAGAACAAACTATGAATTAAAAAAATGTTTTATGATCCCACTGCTATTTTGGACTGTGCAGCAAAAACTTGCAGTCAGAGAATTGGCCATGAATGTTCCTTGTGAATTCTTTGAAAAGCCCCTTTGTGTTCAATGACTTCTTTTATACAGTTCCATTCAAATATACTTCAGCTAAGGAAGCAGCAAATGAATTGTTGTTACTTAACAGCAACAATTCCAGACAGATGCCTGTTTTCAAAATCTATCACTAACTACTGAAATTTATATTCCTTAACCTTCCACATCTGTTTTCTGTCTGGTTCTCACAATATCATTTGTGATCCTTGGATCCCTTGAACTTTGCAACAGCTGGTAAATAACATTGTAAATCATTTCTACTCTGCTTTCTAGAATCTCCTTCTGGAGATGTCAAGAAATACATACTATAGGTCATTGGACTGTGCTGATTAGGTCTGACTTCACTTTTACTGTTGCTGCTCCATCATATTTTAAATTACTTGACTTGTATCAATTCTGGATAACTGCTATTCTGT
The DNA here is from genome assembly GCF_000951045.1 of Mandrillus leucophaeus. Classification (NCBI taxonomy): domain Eukaryota; kingdom Metazoa; phylum Chordata; class Mammalia; order Primates; family Cercopithecidae; genus Mandrillus; species Mandrillus leucophaeus. Next base: position 7,320,460 of record NW_012102032.1, read on the forward strand.
TGGCCATATTCCCTAATCTCAATTCATTTTAAACAGAAACAGTTACAGAACAGTTAACTTCAGTGTCAGTCTAATTTTATTGATAAGGCCTTCCATTAGAGACCTATTCAATTACCTCCTTTCCTTATAAAAGTGTGTGTGACTTTACTATCCTATTCACCTAAAAATTTCTGGGTATCTTCTTTTCTCCTTCCATTTCCCTGCTCATTCCTTTCACTTCTTATAATCTGGCTTATACATCTTTCCTCTCATTCCCATATTTCTAAAATGATTACTTCCAATTTCACCAATAACACTGCCATGTGACAAAGAAAATGACCCCAACCAACTTTCTTCTTTGTTATATATAACAGTATTGAAGGCTTTTTTCCTTGAAATTTTATCTTCTTTAGATTGTGATATCCTAACATCTCACCCAGCCTTCTGCACATTTAGGCTATTCCCAATGAGTTACTTTCATGTCTACTCCTTAAATGGAGAAAGGGGGTTTGGGAGGTTCCCCAAAGTTTGTTCCTTTTCTCCTTTTTCCCTACAAGTTCTGAGTGAGCACATTCACTATTATGCTTCAACTATCACTCTCCAAAATATCCCCAAATTCCTTCCCAGTGTCTACTTCCTAATTTCCAGTGGCCTTTGGTTATTTGTACTTGCCAGCTTCTTAAATCTCTCTAAAACACAACCTGTCACCGTCTGTACTTTGAAAAAGGCTTTCTCCTTATTTCCCTACTTCTATTAATGTTTCCTGTACCATCATATTCTTAGGTATCCTAGCCAAAACTTTGGAGTTTTTTTTTTTTTTTTTTCATTCATTCCTCTTCCTTAGTTCTCATGTCCAAAGGGTCAGCAAGTCCTACTGATGATATATTTGTTGCAGTTGTTGTTTTCGGTAAGTAATCTAGATCTATCACATCTTTCCTTTCTATTCTCCCCACCTTCACTATACTTTAGTTTTTTATTATCTTTATTTGGATTATTTCCACAGTCCTCTGTCTAGACTACCTACCACCACTTTCATTCCCTTCCTAGATAACCACACATAATATTCCTCTTTCTAAAATATCACTTTTGTCATTTAACTGTTTTCCTTAATGGCTCCTCACTGACTACTGAGTAAAGTACAGACTTCTAAATTTAACATTTACCCTTTGAGGCATAACTTCTCTCACCTGAATGAACCCAATTATCTTTTTTTCTTAAGTAGACTACTCTCTGTGTGCATTACATTCTAATTTTTCTGTTTATGCTAATACTTTTATCACTCCCTAATCACCTCTTGAGCACATAAAATCCTACTTATCCCTCAAAATTTACTCAAATGCCAACTGTTATGAATCTTTTCTGAATGTTCTAAGCTTTATTACTCTTACGGCCTTGCCACACAATGCAGCTTTTCTTACTATAATTATTTGGGCACATGACTTTTCCTTAAAATATGTAGGCCAAGTTTTATCTATCTTAATAACATGTGAACATAACAAAACATGCACACTGCAGTTGTTCAATATATATTTTGTGTTTTTGTTAGGGAAGTGGCTATAAAGTATTTACTGCTATACATGGTGAGAAATATGTACATATTATGATCCAGTATAAGTGAAACATTACTCAGTTTTATCACATACAGTTCACTTTGATATTTTTCATTTTGTTCTATTTCACTTGTTTAAGGGTAGTCGCAGAACACTAAATTGACTTAACAAGAGCCCAAACTGTGAAAATCTATTTTAGGGAATTTAGTGTTCTGTCTATAATTTTAAGATAATCCATTCATGATACAGTACTTGATTAGTCTGGTAAAATCATACTATGATGGACTATATTCTGCTATTGCTAAGTTTAGAGTACTGCTAAATGTGGGCTCCAGCCTTGCCCTTTCTGCATATAACCTTGTGCCAGCAGCAGGTGTAGCACTGTGTGAATTTTGTAATGTAGCAATGATGATTAGACTCACAGTAAGATAATTATATTTTTGGTTCTAAATGTCATATTCTTCCAAACCCAAAAGTTGTCAAACAAACAAAAGTAGGACTGATTTTAAACTGACTCAGCAATTCCTACTTAAAAGATAGCATCTCAAGAGATTTTATGAGTCAGACAAAATAATGAGCAAAAGCAGCAAGTTACAAAAGAGTACAAATTCTATAATTCTATTTATTATGAAATTCAATAAAAGGCAAAAATAATCTATGTTGTTATAAGTCAAAATATTGGTTCCAATGTAAAGGTGGGAAAGTGGTGGCTGACTGGGAAGGTGGCCTGAGGGAGCCTTTTGAGTGGTGATTCCACTTGAGATACATAATAAAAATTCATCAAATTGTACACTTCACATTTTTGTACTTTATTTTGTGTATATTAGATTTCAGTAACAATGTTTTCAAAAATAAATTAAGAAAGACAAGCCATCTTTATCAGTCAAAAAAAAGAAAACATATGAGTGAAAGACATGTATGCCTAACAGAATGACCCAGCCCTGTTGTTTGTGAAACTGAGATGGTTGGGGGGTAACCATAGTGGAATTTCCCACCCTCATAGACAGTTGGCATCTATAACTACAGACTGATTGACATACTTCAGATGGGGGACTAAGCTGCTTTTGAACTCAAAAAAGTAGGGAATTACACTGCAAAACAATCAGTAATTTTGTATTTGTTTTTGGTGAGCCACATAACAGTAATTGTGATTTTTATAATGTTTCTTCTAACGGTTACATTACCCATTAGTGAACGTGAAACCAAAGTTTTAATGAAATACAAGTGAATATTAAATAAGAATGCAATGTACATAGAAAAGGTAACTAATGCTTTGACAGGCTTTTGCTTCAGTTATATATGAAAGTATGGTGAAAAAGTACATTTTCTTATTGTGGACTCAAGTGAAAAAATACAATACAAAATTAATACAATTCTATTACACAACATTTTGATCTGAAGCCACGAATTGGAAATCATTGACATATCGGAATTATTGACATGTCTGGAATTATTGACTCTTGCACAATTGCCATTAGCACTTTGCTTTTCTGTCAAAGTATCACAGGTTAACACATTCTTTTTTTTTTTTAATCCCAACAACTTCCAAACTATAAAAACATTCTTATCTGCCCTAAAATTAATTGGTAAGGAGGAAATAAATTGCTAACTTGGAGCATGACAATCCATTTGCAGCTGCTAAAAAAGATTCGCTTGCTCACACAAAATACTCTAAATTGCCCACTTCATTGGCATGTTGTAAATTACCCAACTATCTTTGCCTTCCACATAAAAAATGAGCATGGCAGCTCTGAGAACTGTTTGGCAGTATAAAACAATGCTCCCTGCCATCAACATTAGGTAGATAAATACACAACACCTGAATCAGCAGAATGAAAACTCTGCTACTTGAATACAGCTTTAGTTCTCTTTGAATAAATGCTACAAAATTAGTTCTGATAAATCAGTGCTTCATGCTGGGAGAACTGGGTACTCTCCTGAGGGTTATAGAACAACCAGATCTTTGGGTGACTGCAATGGGCAACATGCTTAGCAGCAAAAGAGACTGCTTACAAAAGAGAACAAAGTGATTTGAAACATTAAAAAAAGTGACATGCATCATTTTTTAAATGAGCGGTCAGATTTATTTGCTCAATAAATTAATCATACACTTATATACTCTGTGTTTCTGGAATTTGAAATTATGTAATTAATAATAAACAGTATTCAAACTTCCTGTCAATAAAGGGTATCACCTGAAAACAGCAGAGCTCTAAATATGTCCAAGAAATAAATGTGCAATTTTTGTTTTTAAACTTGAACTAAAAGTTATTAAAAACATGTAATACATCTATTCTCCCGCTTGAATTTAGGGTTTCTAGCAGCATTCAAAGAACTTGACTGACCGTATTATTTATTTAAAAGTATCACTGAAAACAGAAACAAAAATAAAGAAATATCTAAGTTAATAAGACTATTAGCAATTCAGAAAGGGGATCATTAGAACAAAAAATGTTGAACACTTCCTGGAAAATAAAAAGAAAATGGGTATAACAAGGTTGTAAGATATAAGGTAAATATATAAAAATTAATTTTATTTTATATATAACCAAATAAATTTAAAATGAACAAATTTTTAACATGTACCATTAATTTTAATGGCAACAAAAAGTGTAAGGTAACTAGATTATTAAAATATAATAATTTAAAAATATGTAAAATATATTGACATCAAAGCAGATATAAATACATGAGAGCCATAACATGTTCACAGAAACTTAAATTTATAAAGATGTTGATTCTTCCCAAAACAACGTAAAAATTCAATAGAGCAAGATTTTTCATGGAACTCATATGGACAAGATAAGACTGAAGATTAGCCAAAGCGATATTTTAAAAGAATGGCAGGGGGTCTGGGAGGCAGTTTGGAGTGATGTCAAAGGACATAACATTTCCATAAGACAGCAGAGAAAACTTCAAGAGATATATTGTACAACACGGTGACTATAGTTAATAACAATGTATTGCATTTTGAAAATTGCTAGAGTAGATTTTAAGTGTTCTCACTATAAAAAAAGATAAATTATTTGAGGTAAAGCATATGTTAATTAGCTCAATTGAGCCATTCCACAATGTATACATATGTTGTACATAATAAACATATAAAAGTATTATTTGTCAATTAAAAGTAAGTAAATAAGATAAACAAGATAGGAGAACATCTTATCAGATATTAAGACTTATGGAGCCAAGAAACCACTAGAATAGAGTTCAGAAATTCCCAGGTAAATATGGTAATTTCATAAGGGATAAAGCTGGCATGAAAATAATTATTTCATCCCATTAAAATATAGATTTATATTTTTAATATTATGTTCATAAAAATTGATCAAAAGTTATGTCATATTTCTAATTTTATTGATTATGTACCAATAATAAGTATAATTATAATTCAATACAGGAGAAAATTTTAATTTATAAAGCCTTATAAACACAGGAAAATAAAACAAATCATTTTAATTCATTTAAAGTTTTTTTTTGCAGCAAAATGACAGGGTGATCATTTCCCAAGCATACAATTATGTGTTATCAGGATGAGATTCCAGGTCTATACGGAACAGAAATAAGAGCTAACAGAGAAAACGAAAGAAAAAGTTTTGAGAATAAAAGGATAATGCATGAATTTTCTTTGAAATAGATGGCTGTGGGTATAAAATACTGTAGTATATAGATTCTACTGGTAACATTTAAAAGAATTGTATAACAACAGGTTTCTTTTAAAAAAAAATATATATTTATATATCCAATGATTTTAATCACTGGAAACAAACAAAAGAAATCAACCAATGAAAAGTTGTTATAACTATATCATAAGACTAAGTCAATTTTAAGGTAAAAAACATTCGAATGGTCGATATAGAAACAGATCTGTGTATCTAGATAGAAATTTAGTATATGATAAAGTTTGCATTTCAAATCAATGGCAAAAATGTTTAAATTGTTTAAATTGTTTAAAATGTTTAAATTGTTAAATGTTTAAATTGTTTAAAAAAAGATGGGTTTTTAAACAAATGATGGTGGAACAAAAACAAGTGGTTTGCCTTGCATAAATAAGAATGAATTTTTTAGTTAATTAAACATACAAATTATATAGAACATAAATTAAGAAGGAGGTCCTTAAGAGGATAATACTACCAAAAATCCACATTGAAAAGGACTAAAATATTCAATAATATAAATGTCAAACTTCTATAGAACACATGATTGAAGCAAATAGACTTCACAATTCCATTTTATGTAAAGCACAAAAAGAAGCAAAACCAATCTACATTGTTAGAAGGTAAAAGAGTAGTTACCCAATTTTTTTGTAGGGGTACAGGGGTGTTACTAGCAATCAAAACGGAACCTGGGGGCAGGAGAGCATCTGGTAATGTACGTGTTTAATTTTATGTTTCTTGATCTGATGCTAATAAGGATGATTTAGACTATAAAATTTCATAGTATATACACACATTATATAGGTGCTTTTCTGTGTGTATATTATAGAGAGATAAAACAGATTAGAATGGACACATGCACACATGGTATCTATCTGTCTAGCTAGCTAGTTACAGCACGTATCTTCCACATATCAAATTGCCAATACTGGTAAACTTAGGTATGGGAGTAGCACAAGAAGCTGGTGAGAGAGGAGAATGAAGATCAGGATGAACTTTTACTTTTGATTTTAAAATGATTTGTATTTATATATTTATGCAAGAAACATGTATTATTGCTATTTTTAAGTGAAAAAAGCCTACACATATGACATAGAACATTCAAGACTTGTGACTTATATGTGTCAAAGCAATTCTATAGGGCATACTCTACCTGTGAATCTAATATATTGGAAATTTCATGTGCACCAACATTTACGTCATCCAACCGCAAGCAAAACAAGTTTCTGGCAACCTGGACAAAATCTAAAATGGAACACATTTAAGTAAGAACATAGCATTTAACCCCTTCTAAATCTTACTTTATTCTGTATGAAGTTGCTAATGTTTCAAATTTAACCTGCATAAATTATCTTAAAATAGTATTGACTGAAGTGATAGGTAAATGTAGTCCAAATAAGAAGAGACAAATTGGTCTGAACTTATTTCAGTTAACTTTGCTAAAATTAATAATTCGGTTAAGATAATAATAAAGCAAATATATAGCGTGGACCTATAGTTTTTCAACCCTTGTATTATAAGTAGAACTTTTTCTGAAACATATGATAATATTATGATTTATGGCTTTTCTAGCTGGAAGAACCTGAGGTTTGATAGCAATTATTAATAGCAGCAGCTAATGTTTATGTAACAGCTGCTGTATGCCAGGCACGGTGCTTAGCAATTTCATCCCCCCAACAGTCTTCTGAGGTAGGTCCTCTTATCCTGTCCATTTTACAGATGAAAAAAATTGAGGCTAAGACAGGTTAAATAGGAAAAAGAACAGTTCATAGGCTTCTTCTGACATGAAGAGTAACTTACTTATCTATGTATCCTCAAATATTTTCCACTTTGGCTACTGTATTTTTAATTTTCAAGGATTCTTTTAAATGTTCTCTGATTGTTCCTGTTTTACAACATTCTACTTTATTTCATGGTTGCATTACCTTCACTTATCTTTTTAAAGATGTTATGAGAGTTTGCCTGAATTTTTTGTTTTGTTTTGTTTTGTTTTTGAGATGAAGTCTCATTCTGTCACCCAGACTGGAGTGTGGTGGCACGATCGTGGCTCATTGCAACCTCCACTGCCCAGGTTCAAGCGATTCTCCTGCCTCAGCCTCCTGAGTAGCTGGGATTACAGGCATGCACCACCATGCCCAGCTGATTTTTGTATTTTTAGTAGAGACAGGGTTTCACCATATTGGCCAGGCTGGTCTTGAACTCCTGACCTCAGTTGACCCACCCATCTTGGCCTCCCAAAGTGCTGGGATTACAGGCATGAGTCACTGCTCCTGGCCTCCTACCTGAAATTCTCTTCTGTGCTTCTGTATTTCTTTTTTTCTAAGTTCCTTTATTCTGTTTGTCTGATAGTTTGGGGTTCTATACTTTATGTTGGAGGATTTCTCCAAATCTCTGGTGACTCTTGACTATGAGTTCATATTTAAGAATTGGGCACTAAAAAAGTTGGTTGGAAATTTTGTGTGTGTAACTTGCTTTGTCAATTGGCAGTTTTCACTACAGGGAAATCTGGTGGCCAGCTGACATTTTTGTTCACTTGTTCAGAGAGAATACTATTGTCTTCTGCCTATAGTAATAAACATGGCCGGCAAAGTTCTCTGAGCAATCTGGATGCATGTTACGAGTGATGACTCACTATATACTCCACAAACTCCCTTGCTGCTGGCAACTATGGGTCCACGATCTCTGGTTTAATTTCTCAAAGGAATATACTTCTTTTTCCCCGGAGGTGTAGCGTGGTAGATGCCGGACTACTTAAGAAAGGGCAGAAAAGAGCATGCATAATTCTCCTTATAAAGATTTCCAACAATTCTGTTTCAATATCCTGCCTAAAAACTCAGTCTCTAGAAGTACTTGATGTCTTCAATTCCTAAATCATTTTAGGGTCAAATCAACTTGTTCCTCATTGTGATTTTCCTCTATCTTCACACACTTGGGCTTTACCTACCTCTGCTCACAAATTTGTTTACTTTCCTCATCCATTTTCCTGTCCTTAGATACTGTGGTTTTAGTTGTATATGTTTTTCTGCTTCTTATTTTCATGATTATTTTGGGATGATTTTCAAGTGGAGATGGGATGAAAAATATCTTTTTATCATCACTTAAAAACCAAAAGGTCAATTTTCTTTTTAGCAATACAGATGCTTTATAAATGATACAATGTTACATCTACTATACAAGAAAAAATTAAATACTTAATAGTGACAAGAAGACAAAACGTGTTACATTCAAACATTACTGGTGGTAGAACAAATATATTGCAAAATATCTCTGAAAAACAATTTACCAGTATATATCAAAAGTCTAAACCATTTGTGAGGATTAGGCTTAAGAAAAGAAAGAAAAACAGCTACATTCACAATGATGATAAATACAGATTTGTAATATCAGCTACTAAGAAACAATCAAAATTCACAATAGTAGAAAGCCTTAATATTATAGTACAACAACTAAGTGGTACATTATGGTATCCTTAATAAGAATAGAGTTGATCCCTGAACAACATAGGCTTGAACTACACAAGTTCACTTATACATCAAGTTTTTTCAACCAAATGCATAAAAAACACAGTATTTGCCGGTTGCAGAAGCCACATATATGGAGGGTAAACTTTTACTATATGTGGGTTCTGCAGGGCTGTCTATGAGATTGAGTATGGCTGGATTTGGATATATGCAGGCGTCTTGGAAACAATTCCCCTCCCATAGCAAGGGATGACTGTAATTATGTAGCATCATAAATATATTTACTACATGATATTAGCTGAAAAAGGATTAGAAGGAACCTCACAGTAGTGAAATTAGAACTTCCATATTTTGTACTGTTTCTTTTGTTATTACTAAAGCAATGTTTATGCAGTAAATAAAAAATAAAAAGAATATGATAGAATGATGATAGTTTAGAGCTGTTTAGGTCCTAATAAAATTCTTTCTGCTGACCCTGACAGCTCAGTAATTCTAGCTGAGTTCTTGGGGTACTGATTAAGAAACTTGAAATGGATGTAGTTTTACTTTTCCTTCTCTCCTTCTAAAGAACTAACACTCTTAATGAAAATGTGTCACAATAACTCTTGAATGATGATTCGGTGATAATACAACACAGTAAACCTAATATTACCTCCAAAAGACACTGTCCCTTTTGAGTCTGCTTGTACTTGCTGTCTCAGGGCTTGGTGTTGTTCCTTTGTGGGCTGAATACCAAGATAATTTAGAGCCTGCAAGATAAAGAACTCATGAAAAGCAATTTTTCAAATCTCCAAAGAATAAAATTTTTCATTACAAACTTTACAACCCAGGGAAAATAATCAATACCAGAAAGAGTTCACCAGGATTAAACACCCTAGGGAAGTCGGCTGACTATGGATTAAGTGCCCATAAAATATTAGCTTCCTGATTTTACTACTACCTCACTTTTTCCCCAAGACTAGCACTTTGGCTAATACCAAATTTATGACATTATCCTTTAACCAAAAATCAAACTATTTCTTAGTTTGTATGATTTGGCAGAAGTAAAACGGCAAAAGAATCCTACCATATCAGATTTACAAGTGACACTCTAAAACATGAATTATATTTGGTTAATATCTTGTCTTTGAGAGCAAAACTGAAGTTGATAGGAATTAGATTCAACATAAAATCTTCTGATTTTTGGCTTGTTGGGGATTACACAAATACTAAACTAAAAAGCTTTCTCTGCCACTTACTTCTCTCTTTCATCAGGCTCGTCCCTTAAGGGAAAGCTCTTTCTCCTTTTGGTATCCATTAGTGATTAAAAATTCAGAGACTGTTAATTGTATTCCAATGTCCATTCTCTCCTTGCTCCTTAGTAACCGAACCAACCACAATTTCGGCTGAAAACACTGCCATGCAGCTAAAAGACATTTCCCAGCCCCTTGTACATCTCCACGCAGCCATGCCACTAACTAGGTACCAGCCAATGAGAGACAACGGGAAGTGCCATAGAGTACTACTAGGAAGTCTCCTTTCAAAAGTCAGGGTAAGCACTTCTTGTCTATTCGGATTAATAAGGGAGAAAGAAAGAGAAAGAAAAAAGATGAAAGGAAGGAAAGAAAGAGGGATTGATGGAATTTGAGCAGTTCTCTTGGTTCACGTGGTACCTCAGTAAAGATGGTGGAACAGAAAGATAATTGGAACATGGTCCCTGACACTCTGGAACCTCCACAGTAGCCCTGGATTACCTTCTTTCAGCTTCTTTTTGGTGTGAAAGAAATTTCTAAAGGAAACCACTGTTATTTTGAGTTCACTAGTTATACATAGCAAAATCTAATCTTAACTAACGCAAAGGGACTGATTGGATGTCCTATTATTGGATATGGCAAGAGCATATATAGTGTCGATCACATCAAAACTAAAATGTAGGCAAAGTTTAGTATTGGTAATTATCTCTTACATATTTCTTCCTCCTTTAGAATCTTGTTCAATCATTTAGTATTTCATTCATCAAATAATTTATTTGGTGCCTACTATTTGTTAGCCACTAAACTATGCATAGCTGATAGATAAATGAAATATAGTCTCTCACCCCAAAGAGTTTATGGTCTCTAGGGTGAGAACAACTGTAAAGAAATAAGTAAAACATGTAATTTAGTAGAAGTATGTATAGGGTACATTAATATACAAAGCAACTGATTAATTTGTAAGTGCACAATTTGGGAACAATGAAGAATGGAGGAATAATCTCAGGAAAGATTCTTTCAAAAATGATTCCTGAGCTTAGTGTAGCATCATCTGCTTATCTTGTCTTGCAGTCAAGTATTTGCATTGTATAACATGGCATAATGATTTTTACCTTCTGTATGTTTTTCTCTTCAGTTATAAAAATGTTTCAAATATAAACACAAAAAAGAATAATACAAAGAACACCCATATACTCACTATCATCAATTAGTCGTTAATATGTACTTAAAATTTATGTATATATTTTCAATAAATAAAACTATATATTTGGTTAAAAGTTTTTATAATTGTTCCTCAGCAGGAAGTACTATCCTAAGTATTCTTCCTAGTCCTAATTTAATGACGTTTACTATGTAAGCAAGTATCCCCCAATAATATTTACTATTATTTTGTGCACGTAAGGTTTCACATCAAGAGTATAATCTAAAAGAGTAACTCTACAAATTATTTTTATTTTTATCTCAATTTTGTGATTTCATAATTGTTCCATATTGTCTGCAAAACTAGTTCACTTATTTTAAACTGTGAATAGTAATCCATTGTATAAATTTATTGTAATTTATTATCCATTCCCTGATTAACAGGCTTTTATAACTACTCCAATTTGCTTTTTTAAAAATTACAGATTATACATGCCTCTTTGCATAAAAGTATGAAAATTTCTCTACATTATATCCCTAGAAAAGGAAGTGCTAAGCCACAGGGGACATATGGTCAATTTTATTAGATATTGTGGAATTGTTCTCCAAATTGGCTTCATCAATTTATGCACACCAGTAGTGAATAAGCATTCCTATTTTTCTACATTCTTAACAGCACCTGCTGTTTCCACTCTTTTATTTTGTCAGTGTTGTATATGAAATAGTATGTTGTTTGTTAATTTGAATTCCCCTAGTTACAAATGCAATTAAACATCATTTACATGTTTATTAGCAATGTTTTTGACTCATAAATTATTTAAAATATGTTTTAAATTTTCATACATGAGGTTTTAAGAAGTATCTTTACTGATTTTGAATTTGGTCTCTGTTTTCCAGCTGTGACACACAAAAATGTCTCCAGACATTGCCAAGTGTCCCAAGAAGAAACACTGCAGCTTTGCCCTTGAGAACCACTGCTCCAAAGACAATTGCTGTATTAACAATTGTATCTATTTTTTCAGGGTTTTTTCTATGAATATAGTACCTATAAATTTATATAAATTGTGAATTTTTTGCAAAAATTGTCACACTATATATGGTGCTAATAATTATTAATATATCATGTCATTCTATTCTGTACATTTTACAAACATTGCATGCTTTTTAAAATTGTCATAATTGTACACTGTTGAAATGAACTTTTTTTAAAGCATTCTCCTTCTGATAATCATTTAGAGTGCACACAATTTTTCACTATGGAACACAGTGCTACAAAGTGCTAGTGCTTTTTGCTTTATGCCAATGACTTCAGCAGCTGTAGGAATTATCTGAATTTTTAAAAAAATTATAAAATATTAATACAGCAGTTATAGAAAATACTATAATAAAGTAATAGATATCTACTATCTTGCTTCATTAAAGCTTAGCACTCAACTATATTTACTTCAGTTTTTGAATGTAACCAAAACATTATAAAAACCCCTTTTGAACTTATTCCCAGAGGTAAGACTTATCATATATTTGATTTAATATTCCCATGAATTTTTTATTATATAATATTTGGTATATACTAAAAGCATATATGTAAAAAAACATGAGTTTTAAAGTAGGACAGTAACACACGTATGAATCCACTTAAGCAGCATAAAACTGTGAACACTGTTGAATTCATACCACAATATGGATATGGTATTTCACCAGAGGTAACCATACTAATGAATTCTGAACTATTGATTTCTTCTTTATCATTCTTGATCTGTTTATTTTAAAACGGTTTCTCACATACATATGTATTCCTAACATGTTATTTTGTTTTACCGGTTTTTTAGCTTCATAAAAATGCTGCAGATGGTTTTCCAAAGCTTGCTTTTTTTCACTCTACAGTAAGGTTTACTACATATTTCAAATCAGAAAGTGTGAGTTCAACTTTTTTCTTTATTAATTTTTAATTTCAATAGCTTTTGCGATATAGGTAGTTTTTGATTATATAGATGAATTGTATTAATGGTGAAGTCTGAGACTTTAGTTTACCTATTTACCCAAGTAGTGTTCACTGTACTCAATATGTAGTTTTTTATTCCTGCCCCACACACCATCCCCCTTCTGAGTCTCCAAAGTCCATTATTTCACTTCCTTTATGCTTGCCTTATGATACCCAGGGGACGTACTCTAGTTTCTTGCGTGATAGGAAGGGCCATAGGGTTCCCACAAGTTTCTGTCCTTTGTGTTAAGCTACCAGAGTGGGTGGAGGGGCAAAGCCAGGTGGGAGCTGGGTCAGGCAAGTCTGTGTTCTGACTCCACCTGAAGGACAAGCAGTGGCCCTTGTGGGGTTTAGTGAGTAGTTCTCTGGCCACCGGCAGTAATGTTCTAGGTTAAGAGCATAGTTGCCTCTGCTGTACAGAAGAGTTCACACAGGGAGTAGAGAGTAGCAGATGGCAGTAAGCCTCACCTAGCTCCCATGCACTTGGCAACGCAGGTCTCTCACTTGCAGAGTTGGCTAGAAGCAGCTAGCTAAATTCCAGCTAGCTAAACTCACAACTGCCCCAGGTCATAAGCCTTTCACATAGACAGGAACCCTAGGCTTTCAGGCCACACCCTTTCCAGTCTACTTGCAAAGCCAGGGTGCCCAAGCTCCTCTGCCTGAGGCCGCAGCATACTTCCCACTTGCCCCCTGGTTCTGGACAAGAGAGTTCATCCCCATTTGAGATTAAATCGTGAATTTCAGTTGGGAGCTTCTCTCAACCTGCAACCGCTGCCTGACTTAGTTGGCTGACTTCCACGAAGTCCCCTGTAATGTAGGATCAGGAATGGCTTCCTTCGGTCCACGTTGGAGGCTGCAAATGCACGCTATGCTCTTCCCACTGCCCCCTATATTAGTTCCAGTGCTGGGTAGGGTTAATGCCTTCTCCTGTGAGCTACACTACCAGGTTCCCCAGTGGGGGTGTATATCTCTACCCATCTTACACTCTTGGGACTTAGTTTTTTGGCTGGCTCATGGTGTAGGCTGCAGCCTCCTGCTTCTTTCAAAGGGTTTTGGGGTTTTATTCCATTTTCCTTTAAGCTCCTACATTGCTTCTTGGGAAAAGGTTCACAGTGTGAATATCGATACACTATTTTGTCTTTCCAAGGAGGACAGACATGCTAATACCACTCTAATCTATCATCTTGGGAAAAAAACAAAAACAAAAAACTTCTTTTTCATGACTGTTTCAGCTACTTTGGGTCTTTTGCATTTCCATACAAATGGATCCATCTTTTTTTGCATTTCCTACAAATGGATAGGGTCACCTTATCCATTTCTGAAAAATAGCCAGCTGATATTTTGATAAAGATTGCATTAAATCTGTATATCAACGTGGGGAGTATTGCAATCTTAACAATTAAGCCCATAGATTCATGAGCACAACATGTCTTTCCATTTATTTAGATCTTCTTTAATTTCTTTCAATGATGGTTTGTAGTTTTAATTATATAAGTCTTACACTTCTTTTGTTAAATTTATTCCTAAATATTTTATTCTTTTAGATGCTATTGTAAAAGATTGTCCACTGTTCATTATTAGTGTATAGAAATACAATTGCTTCTTATATATGATCTTGTATACTGTAAACTTGCTGAACTCATTTTTAGGTCTAATAATATTGTGGTGGATTCCTTAGGATTTCTTATATACAAGATCACATCATGTGGGAATAGAGATAGTTTTAATTCTTCCTGCAATCTGGATGCCTTTTATTTCTTTTTCTTGTCTAATTATCCTGGCTAGAACCTCCAGCACAGTATAAAGTAGAAGTGGCAAAGCACACATCCTTGTCTTATCCCTGATGTTAGGAAGGAACCATCCAGTTTTCTACCATTAAGTACGATGTTAGCAGTAGGCTTACATAAATGTCCTTTTTGAAGTTTAGGAGATTCCTTTCTATTGTTAGTTTATTGAGTATTTTTTATCATGCAAAGGTGTTAGGTTTTGTCAGATATTTTCTTGTGTCTATTGAGACTATCACGTAAAAGAATAAAAAAATCAAGTATCTGCTTTTAATAATAATAAAAAAAGACTATCATGTGGTTTTGTCCTTTATTCTACTAACATATTGATTTTCCTATATTAAACCAACTTTGCATTCCTGAAATCAAGAGATGGGTTGGTACTATTTGTACAAAGTTTTTTGATTACTAATTCAATCTTTTTACTTGTTATGGTCTGCTTAGTTATTCTATGTCTTCTTGAGTTAGTCTTGGTAGCTTGTGTCTTTCTAGGAATTTGTCCACTTCATCTAGGTTACCTAATTTGATGGCATATAATTATTCACAGTATTCTCCTACTTTGTTTTATTTCACAAGGGCAACAGTAATATCTATAACTTTCTTTTTAAATTAAATTAAATTAATTAATTTTTTTTTTTTTTAAAATGAAACAGAGTCTCGCTCTGTTGCCCAGGCTGGAGTATAGTGATGGGATCTCAGCTTACTGCAAGCTCTGCCTCCTGGGTTGACGCCATTCTCCTGCCTCAGCCTCCTAAGTAGCTGGGACTACAGGTGCCTGCCACCATGCCCAGCTAATTTTTTGTATTTTTTTTTTAGTAGAGACGGGGTTTCACTGTGTTAGCCAGGATGGTTTTGATCTCCTGACCTTGTGATCCACCTGCCTCAGCCTCCCAAAGTGCTGGGATTACAGGCGTGAGCCACCGTGCCCGGCCATCTATAACTTACTAAAACATGACATTGTGAAATTTGGGCTGATGTAGGAGGCTCTTGTTCCTTCATTTTCCTTACTACATAGTATTCCTCATATAATAATAATCATGCTACCATGAATTTATCCATTCTTTTATTGATGAATATTTAGACTGTCTCCTATCATTTATTCTTTTAAATAATGCTTATATATTCTTGTGTCTGTTGGTCAGGATGGTCTAGTTACACCATTGTTTCTCTAACCCCAGAGTCTTAGTAACCTAGAAAAGACAAAGGTTCGTTTTCTCCTTGCTAATATTACATATCCAGTTTGAGTCAGCTGGTTTCTCTTCCTCTGTATTTTTCACTTAGGGACCCTAACTGTCAGAGCTTCCACCATCAGAAGTTTTGCTGCCTGCTAAAGCAGAGATGAAAGAAATATGATGAACTGCACATTGGCTCTTTATTAAAGAAGATGGGAAAGTACAATTCTATCACTGGCTGACAAGGATGAGAACCTGATATAGCTGAAAAGCTCTAACTACTACTGCACTGTACATATCTCCTTATATGGTGGCACTAGAATTGCTCTAGTGTATATGTCTAGAAGCAGAATTGTGAGGTTAAACGATGTGAGCAGGTTCAGTTTCGCCAAATTGCTCTCTAAAGTTACAATCCCTTGAGTATCACATGAGAGTTCCCAGCTCTTTCTCTGTATCTTTGTGAACAATTACTCTATGTATGTTTGTCCACTTCATGAGTAGGCAATTGTACCTCACTGCTGCTTTATTTTCATTTTTCCAGAGGGCATCTTTTCATATATTTAACTGCCATCAGTTTTTTTACTTTTGTAAA
Organism: Mandrillus leucophaeus; assembly: GCF_000951045.1. Lineage (NCBI taxonomy): Eukaryota > Metazoa > Chordata > Mammalia > Primates > Cercopithecidae > Mandrillus > Mandrillus leucophaeus. Next base: position 7,337,007 of record NW_012102032.1, read on the forward strand.
TAGTCCATTCATTTGTACCAATCATCTTTCTTTGGGGTTATCTGTATTTTCCTTGGGCTAGTTGGAGCATTTCTCTAATTCTTTTTTTTTTTTTTGGAAAAGGGCAACCAGCCCTTGCAGAATCTTGTGTTTCTCTAAATAAAGATACCAGTTCTAGAATTCCATCTGAAAATGGCCTGAGGCCATGCTAAAACTGAGCCCGAATATCTGAGTCCTTCCTTGAGCCATATGATGTCAGTATTACTCACAAGTGCTCACACGTTTCTGTTGTGAGATTTCCCTCCCTCCTCTTCTCTCTTCCATTTTTCTTTTTTTTCTTCCTTCCTAGCTTGACTATAAATTTTAAAAACTTCTTTATTTTATTCATTGTCTCTATATACAAGTTTAGCATCTCTAATCCAAAAATCCAAAATCAAAAATGCTCCCAAATCTAAAACTTTTTGAGTGCCAACATAATACCACAAATTGTCCACAAGGGTGGCTGAGTCCACACCTTTGCTTTCTGATGGTTCAGTATATACAAACTTTGTTTTATGGATAAAACTATTTTAAAACATTGTATAAACTTACCTTCAGGCTATGTTTCTCAGGCATATATATAAATTTTCCTGTTGAGACTTAGGTCCCATTCCCACGATATCTCATTAGGTATACATGCAAATATTCCAAAATCTGAAAATATTAAAAATTTCAAACACTTCTGGCTCCCAACATTTTGGATAAGGGAGACTCAATCCTATATTCATGGCAGGAATGGGTTCTGGATTTCTTGGATTATACAATGTTGCCAGAATTAGAAGTTCTATTCCTAACTGTTCAAGGATTACACAGACACTTTTGAAAGTCCCTTAAGAACTATGGACCCGCTCCCAGAATAATAGCCATATATGCAAATTTTAATCTAGAATTTCTGGGGTTCATAAACTCCAAGTTAAGCATTTATGGCTGTAAGTTATGCCATTTAGTTGTTACTAGGCAAAAATCATTTTCCAGATATATATTTGAAATCTTCCATAATGAAGACTTAAAAATTATACACACACAAACACATATACACACACAGCGGTCATTTTCCTATTTAAAATGCCTCAATGCAGGAGAATGCTGTGAACCCGGGAGGCAGAGCTTGCAGTGAGCTGAGATGCAGCCACTGCACTCCAGCCTGGGCGACAGAGCAAGACTCCGTCTCAAAAAAAAAAAAAAAAAAAATAAAAATGCCTCAATGGCTTTTTACTGAACTCAGATTAAAATCCAAAGACCTCACCTAGGCCTACAAAGAAATGATCTGATTATCTCCCTGACTTAGGTCGTTAGTACCACTCTTTCCCTTGATCACATTATGCCAGGAACACATTTCTGTTTTTCTTAAAAAAAGTCCAGGCTCCATTCTGTCTTAGCACTTTTTCATTAACTGTTCTCTTATATCTCAGATGTTTTTCCCTAGCACCATAATTCTCACACTTCATGTCTCAGTTTAAATTTCACCTTCTCAGAGATCTCTTCTGTGACTACCAATCTGAAATAATCTACCAGTCACTCTGTCACTCTTATTATTTGATATGTACTCTTGTTATTCACTGGCTTTTTGAATTTTCTACCTCCTCCACCACAATGAATTATAAAGACCAGGAAATAACTTTTTGTCTTGTTTACCACCAATTTTACAGTGCCAAAACACTATAATGCCTCAACCAGAGGAAGTAAACAATAAATATTTGTTGAGTAAAAATAACTTTGTAATCTTTGATAATCTAAGATGGCTGAACTGGATTCACCTACAACCTCTTCTGACTTGCCATGAGAATGAAGGAAACCAATAGGATAGAATCAAAAAAATAACAATGTATATATGCCCTGATACTGCACATTTTATGTTTTCATGATTAGAGAAATTAAAACGATCTAGAAAGAAGTGAACTACATCTAAAAGTTCACTAGCAAGCAATAACCACTATTGATATTTTGGTATATAAAGCTTTCAGAATTTTATTGATGAACAAATCTATTTTAAAAAGGCACTCCAGAACTGAAAAAAAAGGCATTCCATGTCAATGAACATAACTCTTCAATATACCATGTGTTATTAGATCAAGCTCCTATTGATTGCCATGAATTTTTCACTAATATAAACAGTGCCACTGTGAACGGCCTTCCACATACATCTTTGTGCCCCTGTCTATTATTTACTTAGGAAAATTTCTCAAATGAGGAATTACTGCCTGAAAAGCATAGGCAAAATTCAAATTTTGATACATTTTGTGAAACTATTCTTGAGTCATTTTTGTTTGATATATTTTTAAGAAATCCTCATTTTTTTCTTTAAAAAAATAGTAATATTTTATAATTTATGTGAGAGTTACAATGTATTTCTGATAATACAGAAAAGATCCTGGGGGAATCCTGCCAGAAAAGTTTTTAAAAATTACTAGATAACAATAAACAATAACATCCACAAACACCTTAAATGCTTGGATTGGCTTAGGAGAGAGAGTGATACCAAAATTTATGAAGACACAAGAACACACAGAGGTAAGTGAGCATAAAGACAATGGATGCTAATTCTTTTTTATAAAAAATTATGATTATGATTATTTTCAGAGACAGGGTCTCACTCTTACTGGAGTGAAGTGGCATGATCATGGCTCACTGCAGCCTGGACCTCTTAGGCTCAAAGGACCTTCCTCCCTCAGTCTCCAAGTAGCTGGGACTACAGGTGTGCACCACCACGACTGGCTAATTTTTAACAAATTTTTTGAGACATGGAATCTCATTTTGCTGCCCAGGCTGGTCTCAAACTCCTGGCTTCAAGCGATCCTCTTGCCTTGGCCTCCCAAAGCACTGAATTTATAGGCATGTGCTACCATGCCCACCCCAAGAATTTCCTAATTCTTGATGGCCTAAAACCTGCAAGCAGGAGGAAAGCATCTAAGGCCTAATACAGGGAGGCAGGATTAAATCACCCAAACAATGCTGGAACCTCATAGTGAACACTTTCAGTAAAATGGTAAACTAAGAACAAAGTCCTACAGACATTACAGAATATGTCTTCCTTAGGTCTGGGTGGAAGAAAAAATATTTTTCCTGAGAGTGTATAACTATAACAATAGGTACAATAGTTTTATAGCCTGAAAAATCACAATCTGGGAATTTAGTTCCAGTAGTTCCTCATGTCTAAGAAACATACATATGTAAATCTTTTCCAAAGGTTTCATATAGTAGCTTCTAAATTCACAAAGATAAAATTCCATTTTTTCATTAAAGTAAAATTTTATTTTTAAATTTTTTAAATTTTTATTTCTTGAGATGGAGTTTCACTCTTGTCGCCCAAACTGGAGTGCAATGGCATGATCTCGGCTCACTGCAACCCCTGCCTCCTGGGTTCAAGAGATTCTCCTGCCTCAGCCTTCCAAGTAGCTGGGATTACAGGCCAATGCCACCATGCCTGTGTAATTTTTGTATTTTTAGTAGAGACGGTGCTTCACCATGTTGGCCAGCCTAGTCTCGAACTCCTGTCCTCAGGTGATCCACCTGCCTTGGCCTCCCAAAGTGCTGAGATTACTTACAGGCATGAGCCATGGCGCCAGGCCGAAAGTATAATTTACAAAAAAATCACAACATATGAGGGAATATGACATCATAAGCAAAAGTAAACATACACACAAACAAACAACAGATGTGACAACCAAAGACTGCAGCTACTGTATAGTTAGACATAGAATATGTTTAACATATTTAAGTTAAAAAGGTGAATCAAGAATAAGAGGAACAATATATTATAACAATACTAGGTAGACAATAACAAATTAGAAACTCAATGAATATGTGAAATAGCAGACGGTTGAAGAGAGTGAAGCAGAGAAACAATGTATAGGAGAAAGAGTTGAAAATGCAGCATAGATAGATAAGAAGATGCAAAATATGAAGGAGAAGCTTGAAAGACATGGAAGATGAGCGAGTCTGTCTATAAATATGTAATTGAACTGGTAACAGATAATAAAGAGAATTAAAGAGAGGCAATATTCAAAGTGATGCTAGCTGAGAATTTTGTAGAACCTAAAAAAGATATAAATCTGCAGATTTATGAAGCCTGAAAACTCCTAAATAGGCTAACATAAGAGAAATCAACACCTGGATACACCAAGGTGAAAATACAGAACATCAATAACAGGTAATATTTTCAAAAGCAGAAATAGTGAAAAGACAGATCATTACAAAATAAAGACAGAGCGACAGTTGAGTTCTCAAAATAGCAACAACAGAAACCAGAAAAAATAAAAATAAGAGCTTCAAAAATCTTAGAGACAATAACTGTGACCCTAGAATTATATACCTAATAAAATTCTTTTTCAAAAATGAGGGCAAAATATTTTCAGAAAAATTAAAAAATGAGAGTTTTCTCTCAACCTATACGAAAAGAACATTTAAAGGGGTTAGAGAAAAGGGAAAATGACCCCCCAAAATGTCAGAAATGCAAAATAGACCAATGAATAAAGAATATGGTAAACATGTGCAAATCTAAACTATCATTGACTACAAGATTATAATAATTCCTAATTTATAAAACTAAACAAAGATACTAATAATTCATAATTTGTAAGACTACACAGAGATAGGCCAAAACCAAAATATTGGACAATTATAGATACATAAATTGAGAAGAGGGTGATCAGAATTAATGTATTGTAGGGCTTTGTATGTACAAAGGAATTCTGATTAACTTTAGACTTTTAAGTTAAATGTGCATGCTAAAATCTTAAGGAAATCACTAAAAGAATAGCAAGAGAAGACATAATTTTCAAACAAGTTGGAGGTAAAAAGTAAAATGCAAAAGCAATTAATCAAATAATCACACATAATCAAACCAAAAGAATACAATAAAAAGGGGAATAAAAGAAGTGATAAAAAGGAGAACAAAAAGAAATTTAAAAAATAAGATGGTAGAAATACATCAAACTATTTTATAATTAGAATAAATTTAAAGTATATGAAGCAATGAGAACTCTTACATAAGACTAGTAGGAATGACAATTGAGAAAACTACTTTAGAAAACAATTAAGTAATCCAAGAATTATTTTTTCAGCATATACTATGAGCCAAACATTTTTGTAGGAGCTGAAAACACAGAGCAAAAATTTTAACAACACCTCACATAAACTGAAAATAAACTCGGGTTACCCTCTTTGGGTCCCCTCCCTTTGTATGGGAGCTCTGTTTTCACTCTATTAAATCTTACAACTGCACTCCTTTGGTCCATGTTTGTTACGGCTCAAGCTGAGCTTTTGCTCGCCATCCACCACTGCTGCTTGCTGCCATTGCAGACACACCACTGACTTCCATCCCTCCCGATCTGGCAGGGTGTCCGCTGTGCTCCTGATCCAGCAAGGTGCCCACTGCCGCTCCTGATCGGGCTAAAGGTTTGCCATTGTTCCTGCATGGCTAAGTGCCCGGGTTTGTCCTAATCGAGTTGAACACTGGTTACTGGGATCCACGGTTCTCTTCCGTGACCCACGGCTTCTAATAGAGCTATAACACTCACTGCATGGCCCAAGATTCCATTCCTTGGAATCCATGAGTCCAAGAACCCCAGGTCAGAGAACACGAGGCTTGCCACCATCTTGGAAGCGGCCCGCCACCATCTTGGGAGCTCTGGGAGCAAGGACCTGGTAACATTTTGGAGACCATGAAGGGACCTCCAAAGCGGTGAGTAATATTGGACCACTTTCACTTGCTATTCTGTCCTATCCTTCCTTAGAATTGGAGGAAAATACCGGGCACCTGTCAGCTGGTTAAAAACGATTAGCACGGCCACCGGACTTAAGACTCAGGTGTGAGACTGTCTGGGGAAGGGCTTTCTAAAAACCCCCAACCCTTCTGGGTTGGGAGCATTCGTCTGCCTAGAACCAGCTTCCGCTTTCAATTTCCTTGGGGAAGCCGAGGGCTGACTAGAGGCAGAAAGCTGTCGTCCCAAACTCCTGGCGTTAGCTGGTTGAGATCACTGTGCAGCCAGAAGCCTCTACTCAACAGTCACCCATGCGTGTGCCCCTACCTTTCTTTGTGACCCATACCTTCTGGGTCCCGACCATGACTTTCTTGAAAGTGTAGCCCCAAAATTCTCCTTACCTCTGAATCTACTTCCTCTGATCCCTGCCTCCTAGGTACTGATGCTTCAGACTTTCATTTCCTCTAGCAAGTTGTATCTCCAAAGCGAGCTAAGGAAGTTCTACATGTGAGCATCCTTAGGCAGCTAGTCTTGTCCCTGGTGTCCCTCCCAATTTAGGCATACAGCTCTTCACATGGGCAGTTATGTGGGACCTGTTCCCCACCATCCTTGCCAGGGCCCCAAGTTTGTAAATGGTTAAGAGAAAAGAGACAGAAAGACAGACAGACAGAGAGACAGAGAGGCGAGAGACAGAGGCAGACAGCGAGACAGGTAGAGAGGCGAAAGAAGCAGAAGAGAAACAGGCAGAGAGGAGAAAAAGGGAGTCAAAGAGAGAAAGAAAAAGACAGGAATAGTAAAAAACAAACAAACAAAAAACAAAAAACAAAACAGTGTGCCGTATTCCTTTAAAAGCCAGGGTAAATTTAAAACCTATAATTGATAATTGAAGGTCCTCTCCCTGACCCTGTAACACTCCAATACTACCTTGCTGTCAGTGTAAACAAGGGCGTAGGCTGAAAACACTGAGACCACTGACAAACCGTAGCCTTCCTATCAAAAACCCTTAACCCAGTAACCCGGAGATGGCCCAAATGCATTCAATCTGTAGTGGCAACTGCTTTGCTAACAGAAGAAAGTAGAAAAGTAACTTTTAGAGGAAACCTCATTGTGAGCACACCTCACCAATTCAGAATTATTCTAAGTCCAAAAAGCAAAAAGGTAGCTTACTAACTCAAAAATCTTAAAGTATAGGGCTATTCTGTTAGAAAAAGGTAATTTAACACTAACCACTGATAATTCCCTTAACCCAGCACATTTCCTTACAGGGGATTTAAATCTTAATTACCATACGAAGGTCAAACCAGACCTAGGAGGAACTCCCTTCAGGATGACAGATGGTTCCTCCGAGGTGATTGAGGAAAAAACCACAATGAGCATTCAGTAATTGATAGGGAGACTCTTGTGGAAGCAGAGTTAGAAAAATAGCCTAATTATTGGTCTCCTCAAACTTACAAGCTGTTTGCCATCAGCCAAGCCTTAAAGTACTTATAGAATCAAAAAGACTATCTCAATCCTGACTCCAAAGGTTACCTACACCCTCTCTGAAACGAATTTGCATAAGAATTGTTTATGGTAATGCATCTTGATGGCGCAGCTGGGTTGTTATGAAATACTCAGGAACCCAGTCCAGCTCTAGGACTCGCCCTCGAGCACAAAGGCAATGTTGGGCATGCTGGTAAAGGACTAGAATCCAGCAGCCCAGACCCCTTTCTTTGTGGTCAAGGAAGGCGGGAAAACAGGTGCAGGACTGCTACATCGGTGGGCGTAACTAATCTGATAAGCAGAGGCCCATGGGTGGTGATGCACCCTGGAAAGGAATAAGCATTAGGATCATAGAGGACGCTCTAGGACTAATGCTCATCGGAAAATGACTAGGGGTGCTGGCATCCCTATGTTCTTTTTTCAGATAGGAAATGTTCCCCTCAAGGCAAAAATGCCCCTAAGATGTATTCTGAAGAACTGGGACCAATTTGACCCTCAGACACTAAGAAAGAAACGACTTATATTCTTCTGCAGTACAGCCTGGCCACGATATCTTCTTCAAGGAGGAGAAACCTGGCGGCCTGAGAGAAGTATAAATTACAACACCATCTCACAGCTAGACCTCTTTTGTAGAAAAGAAGGCAAATGGAGTCAAGTGCCCTATGTACAAACTTTCTTTTCATTAAGAGACAACTCACAATTATGTAAAAAGTGTGATTTATGCCCTACAGGAAGCCCTCAGAGTCTACCTCCCTACCCCAGCATCCCCCCAACTCCTTCCTCAACTAATAAGGAACCCCCTTCAACCCAAACAGTCCAAAAGGAGATAGACAAAGGGGTAAACAATGAACCCAAGAGTGCCAGTATTCCCTGATTATGCCCCCTCCAAGCAGTGGGAGGAGGAGAATTTGGCCCAGCCAGAGTGCATGTACCTTTTTCTCTCTCAGACTTGAAGCAAATTAAAATAGACCTAGGTAAATTCTCAGATAACCCTGATGGCTATATTGATATTTTACAAGGGTTAGGGCAATCCTTTGATCTAACATGGAGACATATAATGTTACTGCCAAATCAGACATTAACCCCAAATGAGAGAAGTGCCGCCATAACTGCAGCCCGAGAGTTTGGCGGTCTCTGGTATCTCAGTCAGGTCAATGATAGGATGACAACAGAGGAAAGAGGACGATTCCCCACAGGCCAGCAGGCAGCTCCCAGCGTAGACCCTCATTGCGACACAGAATCAGAACATGGAGATTGGTGCCGCAGATATTTGCTAACTTGCATGCTAGAAGGACTAAGGAAAACTAGGAAGAAGCCTATGAATTATTCAGTGATGTCCACTATAACACAGGGAAAGGAAGAAAATCCTACCACTTTTCTGGAGAGACTAAGGGAGGCATTGAGGAAGCATACCTCCCTGTCACCTGACTCTACTGAAGGCCAACTAATCTTACAGGATAAGTTTATCACTCAGTCAGCTGCAGACATTAGAAAAAAACTTCAAAAGTCCGCCTTAGGCCCGGAGCAAAACTTAGAAACCCTATTGAACTTGGCAACTTCGGTTTTTTACATTAAAGATCAGGAGGAGCAGGCGAAACGGGACAAACTGGATAAAAAAAAAAA
>NW_012102032.1:7345881-7370187 GCF_000951045.1 Mandrillus leucophaeus
ATTTCCTTACAGGGGATTTAAATCTTAATTACCATACGAAGGTCAAACCAGACCTAGGAGGAACTCCCTTCAGGATGACAGATGGTTCCTCCGAGGTGATTGAGGAAAAAACCACAATGAGCATTCAGTAATTGATAGGGAGACTCTTGTGGAAGCAGAGTTAGAAAAATAGCCTAATTATTGGTCTCCTCAAACTTACAAGCTGTTTGCCATCAGCCAAGCCTTAAAGTACTTATAGAATCAAAAAGACTATCTCAATCCTGACTCCAAAGGTTACCTACACCCTCTCTGAAACGAATTTGCATAAGAATTGTTTATGGTAATGCATCTTGATGGCGCAGCTGGGTTGTTATGAAATACTCAGGAACCCAGTCCAGCTCTAGGACTCGCCCTCGAGCACAAAGGCAATGTTGGGCATGCTGGTAAAGGACTAGAATCCAGCAGCCCAGACCCCTTTCTTTGTGGTCAAGGAAGGCGGGAAAACAGGTGCAGGACTGCTACATCGGTGGGCGTAACTAATCTGATAAGCAGAGGCCCATGGGTGGTGATGCACCCTGGAAAGGAATAAGCATTAGGATCATAGAGGACGCTCTAGGACTAATGCTCATCGGAAAATGACTAGGGGTGCTGGCATCCCTATGTTCTTTTTTCAGATAGGAAATGTTCCCCTCAAGGCAAAAATGCCCCTAAGATGTATTCTGAAGAACTGGGACCAATTTGACCCTCAGACACTAAGAAAGAAACGACTTATATTCTTCTGCAGTACAGCCTGGCCACGATATCTTCTTCAAGGAGGAGAAACCTGGCGGCCTGAGAGAAGTATAAATTACAACACCATCTCACAGCTAGACCTCTTTTGTAGAAAAGAAGGCAAATGGAGTCAAGTGCCCTATGTACAAACTTTCTTTTCATTAAGAGACAACTCACAATTATGTAAAAAGTGTGATTTATGCCCTACAGGAAGCCCTCAGAGTCTACCTCCCTACCCCAGCATCCCCCCAACTCCTTCCTCAACTAATAAGGAACCCCCTTCAACCCAAACAGTCCAAAAGGAGATAGACAAAGGGGTAAACAATGAACCCAAGAGTGCCAGTATTCCCTGATTATGCCCCCTCCAAGCAGTGGGAGGAGGAGAATTTGGCCCAGCCAGAGTGCATGTACCTTTTTCTCTCTCAGACTTGAAGCAAATTAAAATAGACCTAGGTAAATTCTCAGATAACCCTGATGGCTATATTGATATTTTACAAGGGTTAGGGCAATCCTTTGATCTAACATGGAGACATATAATGTTACTGCCAAATCAGACATTAACCCCAAATGAGAGAAGTGCCGCCATAACTGCAGCCCGAGAGTTTGGCGGTCTCTGGTATCTCAGTCAGGTCAATGATAGGATGACAACAGAGGAAAGAGGACGATTCCCCACAGGCCAGCAGGCAGCTCCCAGCGTAGACCCTCATTGCGACACAGAATCAGAACATGGAGATTGGTGCCGCAGATATTTGCTAACTTGCATGCTAGAAGGACTAAGGAAAACTAGGAAGAAGCCTATGAATTATTCAGTGATGTCCACTATAACACAGGGAAAGGAAGAAAATCCTACCACTTTTCTGGAGAGACTAAGGGAGGCATTGAGGAAGCATACCTCCCTGTCACCTGACTCTACTGAAGGCCAACTAATCTTACAGGATAAGTTTATCACTCAGTCAGCTGCAGACATTAGAAAAAAACTTCAAAAGTCCGCCTTAGGCCCGGAGCAAAACTTAGAAACCCTATTGAACTTGGCAACTTCGGTTTTTTACATTAAAGATCAGGAGGAGCAGGCGAAACGGGACAAACTGGATAAAAAAAAAAAGGCCACCACTTCAGTCATGGCCCTCAGGCAAGCAGACTTTGGAGGCTCTGGAAAAGGGAAAACCTGGGCAAACTGAATGCCTAATAGGGCTTGCTTCCAGTGCGGTCTACAAGGACACTTTAAAAAAGATTGTACAAGTAGAAATAAGCTGCCCCCCTGTCCATGGTCCTTATGTCAAGGGAATCACTGGAAGGCCAATTGTCTCAGGGGACAAAGGTCCTCTGAGTCAGAAGCCACTAACTAGATAATCCAGCAGCAGGACTGAGGGTGCCTGGGGCAAGTGCCAGCCCATGCCATCACCCTCACAGAGCCCCGGGTATGCTTGACTATGGAGGGCCAGGAGGTTAACTGCTTCCTGGACACTGGTGCGGCCTTCTCAGTCTTACTCTCCTGTCCTGGACAACTGTCCTCCAGATCTGTCGCTATCCGAGGGGTCCTAGGACAGCCAGTCACTAGATACTTCTCCCAGCCACTAAGTTGTGACTGGGGAGCTTTACTCTTTTCACATGCTTTTCCAATTATGCCTGAAAGTTCCACTCCCTTGTTAGGGAGAGACATTCTAGCAAAAGCAGGGGCCACTGTACACTTGAACATAGGAAAAGGAACACCGGTTTGTGGTCCCCTGCTTGAGGAAGGAATGAATCCTGAAGTCTGGGCAACAGAAGGACAATATGGATGAGCAAAGAATGCCCATCCTGTTCAAATTAAACTAAAGGATTCCACCTCCTATACCCCAAAGGCAGTATCCCCTTAGACCCAAGGCCCAACAAAGATTCAAAAGAAACTGTTAAGGACCTAAAAGCCCAAGGTCTAGTAAAACCATGCAATATCCCCTGTAAAACTCCAATTTTAGGAGTACAGAAACCCAACGGACAGTGGAAGTTAGTGCAAGATCTCAGGATTATCAATGAGGCCATTGTCCCTCTATACCCAGCTGTACCTAACCCTTATACTCTGCTTTCCCAAATACCAGAGGAAGCAGAGTGGTTTACAGTCCTGGACCTTAAAGATGCATTTTTCTGCATTCCTATACATCCTGACTTCAATTCTTGTTTCCCTTTGAAGATTCTTCGAACCTAACGTCTCAACTCACCTGTACTGTTTTATCCCGAGGGTTCAGGGATAGCCTCCATCTATTTGGCCAGGCATTAGCCCAAGACTTGAGCCAGTTCTCACACCTAGACATGCTTATCCTTCCATATATGGATGATTTACTTTTAACCGTCTGTTCAGAAACCGTGTGCCATCAAGCCACCCAAGCGCTCTTAAATTTCCCTATACCGCCTTATCCTCATCTCAAAACCCTAAAGCAACTAAGAGGGTTCCTTGGCATAACAGGCTTCTGCTGAATATGGATTCCCAGGTACGGTGAAATAGCAAGGCCATTATATTCAGTAATTAAGGAAACTCAGAAAGCCAATACCCATTTAGTAATAGCTGGACACCTGAAGCAGAAGTGGCTTTCCAGACCCTAAAGAAGGCCTTAACCCAAGCCCCGGTGTTAAGTTTGCCAACAGGGCAAGACTTTTCTTTATATGTCACAGAAAAAAACAAATAGCTCTAGGAGTCCTTAAACAGGTCCAAGGGATGAGCTTGCAACCCGTGGCATACCTGAGTAAGGAAATTGATGTAGTGGCAAAGGGTTGGCCTCATTGTTTACGGGAAGGGGTGGCAGTAGCAGTCTTAGTATCTGAAGCAGTTAAAATAATACAGGGAAGAGATCTTACTGTGTGGACATCTCATGATGTGAACAGCATACTCACTGCTAAAGGAGACTTGTGGCTGTCAGACAACCATTCACTTAAATATCAGGCTCTATTACTTGAAAGGCCAGTGCTGCAACTGAGCACTTGTGCAACTCTTAACCCAGCCACATTTCTTCCAGACAATGAAGAAAAGATAGAATAACTATCAAAAAACAATTGCTCAAACCTACGCCACTCGAGGGGACCTTCTAGAGGTTCCCTTGACTGATCCCGACCTCAACTTGTATACTGATGAAAGTTCCTTTGTAGAAAAAGGACTTCAAAAAGCGGGGTATGCAGTGGTCAGTGATAATAGAATACTTGAAAGTAACCCCCTCACTCCAGGGACTAGTGCTCAGCTGGCAGAACTAATAGCCCTCACTCAGGCACTAGAATTAGGAGAAAGAAAAAGGGTAAATATATATACAGACTCTAAGTATGCTTACCTAGTCCTCTATGCCCATGAGGCAATATGGAGAGAAAGGGAATTCCTAACTTCTGAGGGAACACCTATCAAACATCAGGAAGCCATCAGGAGATTATTATTGGCTATACAGAAACTTAAAGAGGTGGCAGTCTTACACAGCTGGGGTCATCAGAAAGGAAAGGGAAATAAAAGGGAACAGCCAAACAGATATTGAAGCAAAAAGAGCCACAAGGCAGGATCCTCCATTAGAAATGCTTATAGAAGGACCCCTAGTATGGGGTCATCCCCTCTGGGAAACCAAGCCCCAGTACTCAGAAGAAGAAATAGAATGGGGAACCTCACGAGGACACAGTTTCCTCCCCTCAGGGTGGCTAGCCACCGAAGAAGGAAAAATACTTTCACCTGCAGCTAACCAATGGCACACTGTGAAGTGTTCCAAAGAAATAATCCCCTGCACTGCAGGTTATACATTTCAATCCCTGTATCTTTAACCTTCTTGTTAAGTTTGTCTCTTCCAGAATCGAAGCTGTAAAACTACAAATGGTTCTTCAAATGGAGCCCCTGATGCAGTCCATGACTAAGATCTACCACAGACCCCTGGACAGGCCTGCTAGCCCATGCTCTGATGTTAATGACATCGAAGGCAACCCTCCCGAGGAAATCTCAACTGCACAACCCCTACTACACCCCAATTCAGCAGGAAGCAGTTAGAGCGGTCGTCAGTCAACCTCCCCAACAGCACTTGGGTTTTCCTGTAGAAAGCGGGGACTGAGGGACAGGAATAGCTGGATTTCCTAGGCCGACTAAGAATCCCTAATTCTAGCTGGGAAGGTGACCGCATTCACCTTTAAAACAGGGCTTGCAACTTAGCTCACACCCGACCAATCAGGTAGTAAAGAAAGCTCACTAAAATGCTAATTAGGCAAAAACAGGAAGTAAAGAAATAGCCAATCATCTGTCGTCTGAGAGTACAGCGGGAGGCACAATGATCGGGATATAAGCCCAGGCATTCAAGCTGCCAACGGCTATCCTCTTTGGGTCCCCTCCCTTTCTATGGGAGCTCTGTTTTCACTCTATTAAATCTTGCAACTGCCAAAAAAAAAAAAAAAAAAAAAAAAAAGGGAAGAAAAAGAAAAGAAAATAAACTCTTTGATCCCACAATATTTAAAATAAGTGAAAATTTTAAAAAAATACAGAAATGACGAACTCAAAATTTCCCCTCTTTTGGGGACAGGTACATATCATCAAGAAGAAATACATTAGCAACGTCAAAGGTTCTGATTCTTAAGTTGGGTGATGGGTAAATATGTGTTTGCTTTATTATTCTTTAAACTGTATGTGTATAATACATTCTTGTACAGGATGAATGTTTTAATATAAAGAAATACAAAAATTTTATAAAAATAATGCAAATAGTCTGTCACAGAAGGTGCTCAATATATGGTAATTCTTACATAAGTAATAATAAAATTACATAATGCAATTAACTACAGTGTACACTGATCTAGAGCTAAGCTTAGTAATAAATGAGTTTTGTTGAAAGTTCACACTAGATGAATACCACATGTCATGTTAGGTAAGCTCTTACATTTAAGTTGGAAGTAACATGTTTTATCAAAAAGTAGGTCTCATATGTAAGCACAGTATGTATGGGGAAAAAAGTAAAATAAGTTGGTTCCAATAATTTATTAAATGACTAAGGTCATCTTTTAACCTGAAGCAAAAATAAAAGTTTGTTAATTAGACAAATAAATGTACTGAAGTTTTTCTGATGTCTGAATGATGAATTTTAAAAATTGCTTTGTTACAATATTAGTCACACACCTTTCAGCCTAATACAAAGAACATTTCATTAACATTGGGTATGTCATTGCTCTCTACAGTTTTCTTGAAATGTTACAGAAATGGCAAGAGGTAAAAGTAAATACCAGTGAAATGGCATCCATATCCCAAAGCATCTTCCATAGGTATAAATATACAGATAATGCAGAGGTACGATATTTGGATTTCAAGCCAAGCAATAAATTGTATCCCTATTTGCTAAGTTTATAATGCATATTTTTAAGTTTAATATTAGGATCAAATGAGACATATCCTATTCATACTTTGATACAATATATCACTACAAATAACTATGCTGAAATAACATTAAAATATCTGTATATTAAATCATTCTCAGAGTATTCATAGAAAGAGACAAATGTAAATCCATTTTATGGACAAGGAATTAAATAACTAGTTCAGTGTTATAAATATCTCTACTTAAACCAATAAAATATAAAAGACTTCATGACAATGCCACATGTATATATACATATGTCTGAACATACATGTTTGTCATGTATGCGTGTGTGTGTGTATATATATATGACATTGTCTTGACAGGTAATTTCCTTAATCAAATTCTAACCTCTCTGCTTTCCTTAAAAATTGTACCAGGTAGGCTAATTACTTAATAAATTCATAATTAGCAAACATCCTTTCCTTGTGAAATTTTATTAAAACACGTTTTCGAGCTGCCACATGTAATGTTTATAGAAGATGAAAAATATATACTAATTTATTTTATTTTAAATACCTGATCATATTGGCCATATTTATTACTGAATAGGAATATGTTAAAACGTAATGGACAATAAAGTTGAATGTGTCTACAAAGTAGCAACCAAGAGAAGGACCTATTTCAAGCTGAGGTGATACTGATATTATGACATTAATATGTAACTATGCAAAACAAGAAGAGTAGCTCAAGAAATAATTTGGGTGGATAGACGCTAATGTAGATTTTAGGAAAAAAGTTATTAAGATAAATAAATTTCAGATTCTGAAAAAAAAGAATGCTTTACTAAGTAAAATTAACAAGTCTATCTTGATTAAGATCAGAGGCAGAATTTATATCAAATGTGGGTTTCTTTGATGTAAAACTGGCATTTTACTTTTCCACAAAAATAATTTGTTTAGACTTAAAGTGGAACCAAAACTGGAATTCAGATTTAATGGCCAAGAAACTCATATTTCTCAGAATCAATACAAATTTTGATTTTCATACCTCTAAGAATATTTATCAGATTAAAAATAATATCATGTGCTAGAAAAATTTAAGTAAAATAACAAAGTCTGTCAGGTAAAGCAATTAGCTGGATAAATTTCTCCTTATCCAGAAGAATGAACATCTTGGATGTTCAGAAATGTATACTAAATCAGTATCATTGAATAATTATTCATTTTTAGATATGTAACAGTCATGCTTTTAAACTTCAAACACTCTATTTTTGAAAATGTTACTATTAACTGATTGCAGACCAAGTGTTAGCCAGAACTTACATTTTAGCCACAAACAGAAACACATGTTACAAAAGATACTCAGGATTTTGAAAGTATAAAGGAAACATCTCAAGTATCTAATTAACTGGAAAATTTTATGGAGCACAAACCAGCTATTTAAACACTAATAGGTACTACAGGGTCTGTGGTGAAGACACTTATAATTTCATTGATAAAACAAGATGTTGAAAAGATTACAGGGCACCAAAAAGTGAAGGTAAGTGCTATTAATGTGCAAAAGAAGGTAATGTTGGTCTGAACTATAAGAGTTAGCAAAGTCTGAATGAAGGAGATGGAATTGAATGACAAAATCCAGGACATCCTGCCTCAAAGTACAGCACTTTGGTGTTTAAGAAAATGGCAGAAGCAGGAAGGTCTTTCTTACCTTCTCTCACCTTTTCTCCCCTGAAGTGGGCCATAAAACCCAGCTGATTCTCCCCTAAAAGCAGATTAAAAGACCCTCATTCCAGAGAGGTCCTCCCTATACCCAGAGGAAAAGAAGTATCTTCAACTCTGAAGACACAGAGATGTTAAGAATCTGAACAACCAGGCCTTGCTATGCTCCCCCCAGTTTATTACCATTAGATTACACCCTTTTGTGCTCCAACTACACTTTTGTATGACTGTTCATAAAAATACAGTTTTCCCTGTTTCTTTGGGTTTTCATTTCTGAAGGTTCTCATGTCATGTAAAACATACATTAAATAAATCTGCATGCTATTTTCTTGTTAATCTGTCTTTTGTTATAGGTGTCTGGGCCATGAATCTACCGATGGGTGAGAAATCTTTTCTCCCCTGTGTGAGTTAGAATTTAGATAAGATTTAAATTGGCAATGAGAAAGGACTATCATAGGACCAAGCAAAGGTATGGATATAGGAATAAACAGACGGTGTACTTTATTTTAGCTATGCATTTTAATACTCTTCCTAAAATGTAAAAATGCTTTATCCTCAAAAACTGACAGGAAGGTAGAGGTTGTGGACTTTCAGCAGTATATCCATTTTACATTAAAAAAAAAAAAAAAAAAAATGGCTTATTTTTCCCTTCAGATCCCTGGTAACCTGATAAGAAATGCTTCTGAGTGCTTTTCTGCCTTTACTTTTTCTTTTTTAATTATCTTAAGTTTCTTTTACATCAGAGTCTCAATGTTCCACTTTCCCCAGGACTATTTTTTAGTGCTTTAGTATATTGCCACCATCTTTCTATTTAGTGGACATCTGACTATTTTGTTCTTTAAAATTTTGTTTCTCTTTACTTAAAAAAATTGAATAATGGACTATTACTTGATTGCATTTATTGCCATTATCTATGAAGCCTCATCTACTTTGCCATAATTTGTTACATCTTTGCATACATTCTAGACTGTAAAAATCATATTTGTCTTATTCTCATAGGAGAAAACTGTTTGATCCAAATGCCAATTTAATTACGAAAGATTTTATTTCTATTTTGTACTAGTGAACCAACATGAACTACCAAATTCAAATGTGAATTAAATAATTTAAATCCAAACTGCCATTCATTTAATTGTAAATAAGTAACTTCAAGAAACTAATGACTCCAGTACTTTATCCTCTCAAAGAAGGAGAGTACTTCTTTCCTGTTTTTGTCTTACAGAAGAAAAATGAAAATTTAAAGGATTTACCATTTCCAGTTTCTCTGCCTTAAAGCGAACAGAGGGATTTAGGGAGATCTTTTCTTGTAGTCCATAATTTTCAGTCCAGGCAGAAGCAACATCTAAGAGACAACAGGGTGCACATTAATTGGGAACTTAATTGGAATAGAAATTTTCATTTGACAGGATACGTTCTGAGTTCCTGCTGTTCAAAAATAATTCTAGCTAATCAGTTGGCAGCTTTTAGTTTTGTTTTCGTAACTTTTTCTTTTTTTTTCCTTTTCTTTTCTTTTTTCTTTTGAGACGGAGTCTCACTCTGTCACCCAGGCTGGAGTGCAGTGGTGTGATCTTGGCTCAATGTCCGCCTCCCGGGTTCAAGCGATTCTCCTGCCTCAGCCTCCCAAGTAGCTGGGACTACAGGTGCATGCCACCACGCCTGGCTAATTTTTGTATTTTTAGTTAGAGACAGGGTTTCATTATGTTGGCCAGGCAGGTCTCAAACTCCTGACCTCAAGTGATCCGCCTCCCTGGGCCTCGCAAACTGCCGGGATTACAGGAGTGAGCCACCGCACCCGGCCAGTTTTCATAATTTTTTTAAGTCTAAATTTTTTATATAAGCTGTCTTCACTTAAGTCCTAAGATACAAGAGTAACCAATTATGCATTGTGAAGTCCCAAAGATATATTAACTTAAAAGACAAACATACATCCCACCACTACTACATCACCACAATGCCTTAAAAAGATAAAAAGTCTTTTTGTTCAAAGATGTTGATATTTTTTCAAGTGGTAAAAGTGTTTTGTGATGTGAATTCTGGAAGTACTCTGGAAAAAAAACATAAATGCAAGTCATTTCAAGTTTGCACATAAAGTATTATATAGATTCTGTACTTTGAGCTAAAAATCTTATCTCTTATTTTAAAGACAGGTTACATTTCAAGTAGCATAAATGAATTTTCAAGAGCTAAAAGTCATACACTTCTTATCCATTTTCCTACATCTTCTCAATATACCCTGATTATTTAAACAAGCCTTTGTCCTTATTGCATGAATAAAAAAGATGCTACAAAAGACCAGAACTTGAAATACTGTATGTTTTAATATGCCAAAGTTTGTAAAACAAATTCCTGTAATTCATGTTGATCTTACTATCTAAATTGCCACTATTCTAAATACACTTTTAAATGATATTTTACTAGTTCTACATAGAAACAAGAGGAAGAAGAAAAATCTTTGGAAAATGTCACATCTTTATGCAGTGTTTTAATTTTTTAAAATTTCTCAGAGCATCTGTCTCTAAGTACAAAATGATTTGCATTCTCTTAAGAATATAAGAAGTGCACATGAAAATAAATAGTCTTCCTCTAAACCTTTAACACATCCTTAACATTCTATGTAAAATCTTTAATATAGCTTATAGGTGTCAAGATCATAAAAAAATGGATGCTGACTTTTAGCTTCAAATGGAATTAAACTTTGAAAAAGACTGATTTTAGTATTAAATAGAATTTTTACAATTCTGATAAAAGTAAGTGAATCTCCTTTGTAATCATACCTAATTGTTGGCTATGAAATTAAAAATAATATATACATAGTGTATATATATACACACACATACATACACATATATTCACATACATATGTGGGTATGCATATATATACACACACATATACACACATATACATATACACACATATATGTATATGTGTGTGTATATATACATATAATTTTTTTATATACATACATGTAATTTTTTTCCTCTCCTAAGAGAAATTCTACGCCAAACCTAAAGTGTAGTATAAAGATCAGCATGGAGTGGAATGATATGGAAGACCAACCAGCAGATAACTTTATTTTTCATCCTTTAAGGTTTGGATATGTGAAGCTTGTCCAACGACTTCCAGCTTGGTGTTTGGCCTGCAATTAAGGCACATTAACACTAGGTGGACCCAAGTGAACCTGATTATGGTCTCAAAGACTAAACTTGGGCTTGAATTATTCATTTCAAGTGTTAAGTAATTGAAAGAGTTGCAGAGGGGAGAGCAAGGGGAAGAGAAGAGAATGAGAGAAGGTGAGACAGGAACACTTACAACATTGACATACTGAGGAATGTGTTCTCACGTTTTCCTACATCTAAGCATAAAAATTTGCTATATTGGCCAGGTGCAGTGGCTCATGCCTGTAATCCCAGCACTTCGGGAGGCCAAAGCGGGCGGATCATGAGGTCAGGAGATCGAGACCATCTTGACTAACATGGTGAAACCCCGTCTCTACTAAAAATACAAAAAATTAGCCGGGCATGGTGGCGGGTGCCTGTAGTCCCAGCTACTGGGGAGGCTGAGGCAGGAGAAAGGCGTGAACCCGGGAGGCGGAGCTTGTAGTGAGCTGAGATTGTGCCACTGCACTCCAGGCTGGGCGACAGAGAGAGACTCCATTAAAAAAAAAAATGCTATATCTAACAGTGAAAAGAACAGAAGCTCCTATCTTCTATCTAAACAGTAAACTATATACCTATATAAGCTCATTAATCTTCACAGTGACCACAGATGTTATTATTCCCATCCCAAAGATAAAAGACCAAGGCAGGAAAAGGTAAAGAAATTAGCCTAGGTCACATAGCTAGTACATGATAATGTTAGGAGTCTAATCTCTTGTGACTCCAGACCAATGTTCTTAAATGTGTTCAACATCTTTAATAATGGGTTTGCTCATCTACAAAGTTGGAGGAATAAACCAGATTGCCTCATAGGAGTTAGAAGATCAACAATATCATAGAAAACAACTGTGAAAACGTATACAGTATTATTAATATCAACATAGAGACACTGTATTATAAGGAGATTTAATGTAAAATTATACTAACCTTCATTTAACAATATGCAATCAGGGCTTAACAAAATCTTTTTCCAGACAACTTACACCTTTACTTTTGAGTTAAAACCTTAAGAGGGTCTGTGTATAACTCCAGCATACTTTGTCAATTCAGAGTAGCTTTACCCGAAAGCCCCTCACAGACAGTTTTCCTCATCTGCCAATGACATCTCTCTATCCCAGCCCCAAGCTCTTTATTTGCTCCTCTCTGGGGGAGTGAGTTTTTCCAAGTACCGCTTATTATTCTCTTGGATCTCTCTCCTTCTTGTCCTTCTCCTTCTCCTCCTCCTTCCCCTTCCTCCTCCTTCTCCTTTCTTTAGAGACAGCGTCTTGGTCTTGCTCTGTCTCCCAGGCTGGAGTGCAGTATCCTGAACATAGCTCACTGCAACTTTGACCTCCTGGGCTCACGTGATCCTCCCACCTCAGATTCCCAAGTAGCTGGAACCACAGGTGCATGCCACCATGTCCAGCTAATTTTTTAGTTTTTGTAGAAACAGGGTCTCGCAATATTGCCCAAGCTGGTCTTGAACCCCTGGGCTCAAGTGATTTCTCCCATCTCGACCTTCCAAAGTGCTGAGATTATAGGTGTGAACCATCATGCCTGGCTCCTCTCAGATCTTCTGTTCCTATCCTCTTTGTAGCAGCAGAAGAAAAGGAATGTTTTGTAAGGAAAGGATCAATACAATTTACTTAATACCACGAACTCTGAATGGATATTTTTTCCCATAACTACTTTATTTCAGTTTCAAAAGACTTGGTCTAAAGGAATTAAGTCTTTACACTATTAGTAAAGTTAAAATAATGACTATTTCTTCATGCAACAATTCTTTTTTTTTTGAGATGGTGTCTCGCTCTGTTACCCAGGCTGGAGTGCAGTGGCATAATCTCAGCTCACTGCAACCTCTGCCTTCTGGGTTTAAGCAATTCTCCTGCCTCAGCTTCCCGACTAGCTGGGACTTCAGGCATGTACCACCATGCCTGGCTAATTTCTTTTTTTTTTTTTTGCATTTTTAGTAGAGATGAGGTTTTACTATGTTGGTCAGGCTGGTCTCGAACTTCTGACCTCAACTGATCTGCCCATCTCGGCCTCTCAAAGTGCTGGGATTACAGACGTGATATTCAACTCATATACAGCACTAGTGAACAACTCTGGATTTTGAAATAAATTTCTGTAATAGCATCGTTTTTGAAAACATTTAAATATTATGTGGATTTTAAAAATTCTAACCAATTTTTACACTTTGGGATGATTTTTAGATAAGAACAGACATAGAACTATCTAATTACATTTACTTTTGTTGAGGTTAACATTAAAATTTGTTTATATTTTTTGAATTAGTATCAGGTAACTGAAGGAATCTAGAAGTGATGGTTAATTTCTGATTTGTAACCATCTATAATTAGGTACTTATAACATGCAAATCACAATATATATAAATTATCTAGAGAGAATTTAGAGGTGAATTTGCCTTTTTTCCACTCCCCAGAAATATCTTGCCTATTACATTTATGTAGAAGAAAATGAGACTGAGTTGACACAATTTCTACTCTAGAAAAATGTTCCATCTTAATTGTATTTTAGTATTTACTTTACCTATAACTTACTTAAATATACTTTTCACTAACCTATTTTTCTACTACAAAATCTACCACTGTTCTTACAGCGACTGGTATAAATTTACCTGAGATTATTTACTGTTAACAAGATCTCTGTTCTAATCACACCTGACTCTTAGAGTCATCTGACCTCTAGTTCATCCTTAGTTCTTTCATTTGTGGTGCTTCCTTAACTTGAAATGATCTCCTGTGTTCAGTTATCAATTGATGTTTACCACGTTTTTCAAGATATGGATAATGTCTGACTTTTGACAAGAAATTTTTCTTAATTTCTGCATATTGTGACAGATTCCTTATTATATACTAGTTTTTGAGGTCAAGGGGAGGACATAAAATTGAATCAAGAATTGGAAGCTTTTCCTTCTGCTCTATAAACACGACCTAGAATATTATCTGAGCTATACTCTAAGCTATAGGTTCTGTATTATTAGTAACAGGAAAATTTAGTAGGCATATACTATGCACTAATTACAATATAAGTGCTTGACATGCATGATCTTGTTTAATCCTCATAACAACTCCGTGTAACTTGTAACTCTTTCAAGGTTACAGAGTTAATAAGATGAAAGCAAGAACTTGAACACTGAGTCTGTATCCAGAGTCTGGTGGTAACCACTGTGCCTTCCTTATACCATACTCATAGCACTCACTACTTCTTTCCTTAGGCCTCTATGTTCATGTCTTTACATAATTTGTTTAAATGTGTTATTTACCCACAAGACAGAATGGTTTTTAGAGTAACAAAACCACCCACATCCTGCTCCGATTAACACAAAAAACTGCAAATAGTAGCTGCTTGATAAAATAAACATACACACACATCTATAAACAAACACATGCATATAAATTAGAATGTTTCCTAATTTGAATAATTAGAATTTTTAGCCCCATGTTTTATTTCACAATATACTATTAAGTATCTCACAGAAAATATCCTAATTTCTTCATAAATCCCATTGTACTGTATTCTATATAACACAGTAAATCCTTACTGAATAAAAGGTTAAAAGAGGCATTGAATAGTTCAATTACTTTAAAAGTTAAAAACATGTTATATAATTATTAATAATTTATAATATAATCAAGGAATAAAGGATTCTGACTTCCATCATCCAGCAATTTTGATGTTCATCTCATGACTGTTTCATTTATCTTTTTCTTCTCATATGGGTTCCCAGTTTAAAATAAATATAGTACATCCAGAGACTGGAAATTAATTATGTAAGAGGAATAATACTATAAAGTTTCTAAGGGTCAATAAATCTAAGTAAAAGCAAATATAACTCATGGCTGAAGATTGCTATTAACCCACTGGTAAATACCACCCCAAATCGGAGTCAACCACTGTGGAATATAGTATAAACTCCTGTAAAGATTGGCAGCTATTGGGCTGGGAGCAGTGGCTCATGCCTGTAATCCCAGCACTTTGGGAGGCTGAGGCAGGCAGATCACGAGGTCAGGAAATCAAGATCATCCTGGCTAACACGGTGAAATCCCGTCTCTACTAAAAGTACAAAAAATTAGTTGGGCATGGTGGCGGGCACCTGTAGTCCCAGCTACTCGGGAGGCTGAGCCAGGGGAATGGCGTAAACCCAGGAGGCAGAGCTTCGACACAGTGAGAATCTGTCTCAAAAAAAAGATTGGTTGCTATTTAATTTAAATTAATGCTTCCTTATTTTTCTGTTCTTACATGAATAATGGTATTAAAACAAAACTAAAATATACAGGTAAAAATTTGCATTATAATTAGGCATATATAATTAGTTTTTCAGTTATGTTTAGTCTTTTTATCGTTGTGTTTAACTTTTGGAGATAATTTCAGGGGACTTTTTCTTGATATTGATCCTGTAAACACCTTACAGCCAAATAAAAATCCTTATTTTACACTTGGCTTAGATAATTAATGCTTTATTGTTTTAAAAAGTCAGTAAATCATTTTATGGTAATTAAGAATCAATAATAATGAATTAACAATACTGACATCCTTTCTGATTGATATCCATATGATTTCTTCCAAAAAAACAAGACACATTTCTTTTCTTAAGGTATGCTCCCTTCTATAATGTGTTTTCTGAAAGGTGTATTTAATATGCCTCATCAGTATTGCACTAAAAGGACACGGCAACCTAATCTTGATCTTTATAGAAGACTTTTCATTATTTGATTTAAACAATTCATGAATTATTATAGCTTTATAAACACTGTTATGACAATGCATCTTTTGAAATTTCAACTCTTTGTTCAGGGAAATTTCTAATAAAAGTCATATTTTAACAGGGACCAACATAAAGACATTATTTTTACTTTTTCATTCACTGAAGGAACAAAGACATAATTCACCCTTCTTCGAAAAGGGTCTTAAGTCACATTACATACTCCTCATTGTGAGAGAATTGAAAAAAAAAAAACAGGAAAGAGAAATTAAACGTGTATTTACCTGTATTAGACAAACCCACAGAACAGTTTTCTGAAGAAGTAATTGGAATCTGTTCTGTTTTGTTGTATCCAGTTTTTATCTGTGAAAGAAAATGAGGAACATGCAATGTCATTTACTAAAGTAGGTCACTTGAAGCCCATGTTAACATAAAAAGAATGGTTACAGAGATTAAAGTAATTGTCCCTCAAACATGAACCCTCTAAAATTTTGGTATATGCATCTTCAAACAAAGCAATTCAGAATTAAAGGTAACAATTGCTTTCAGCTCTACCACATCCAAGGATAACAAAATATAAGGCCACACATGTTGTCTTTTAAAAGTATTATAGCTGCAAGTGACAAAGTATAAGGGGCTGACAGAAAATCGTTTACTCTGTCTCTGTTCAGCATGTACCAGAGACTGAAGTTACCTTTGACGAATTTTATTCTACTGACTAAAAGCATAAGTTCCCTATTTTACAGCTAACACAGACATAAATAATACACACTTTATTCTATAACTGTAATTTGTTAGGACAGTATAGCAGTTGGTAATTGAGTATGTTAATTCTGATATAGAAATTGCCCATTTTGTGTGATTCTACTTGGGTGAACTATAGCACGCATGAAGGTGCAATACCCTCTTAGACTGGATTAGCCTGGGATTAGCCTCACTGTGTGGGAAAGAAGCTAAGGAACAAAAGGAAGATGGCCTGACTTCAGTCAAGCAGAGAACAGAAATGGCAAATAACTAAACCAACTGAAACTAAATATGACATTCTTAACATAGTTTTGAGTGATATCTAGGCATACCTTTGTGGAACCATTTTGTCATGCTGGTATTTTCTAACCCATCATGCTTCTGGCCACAGGACATGCTGACTTAAAATATGTTTATTGAAAACATAGCATCAAAATTTTAAATAGAAAAAAATAAAAAAAACTTTCAAAGAAATATTAATTTGTTAACAATTTTACTGAAATAATTCTATATGTATATAACCAATGTAAAAATGTATAGGGAATTTATGGAGTACATACATAAATTTAAGATTACCTGACTTACCTCACAAGAAGGTAAAATGGCATTATTTGTTTTGGGAGTGGATGAGGTCTTTGGGATTAGTATTTCAGGAGGAGAAGAAAAAAAACTAAATGTTGAGGCTTGAGGTCCATATTCTCCTGAAGCTTCTACAAGTGATGTACATGACAGATTTTCTGGCTGAATGTTGTCGGATTTTTGTCTGATGAATGCTATCTCCCAAGCAGATTCTGACCTAGTATTAAAAAGAAATCACTTTATGGATATGCTACGAATACAGTACAACTGAATTCCAAGATAATGTTTCAAATGTTATTAAAAAATATTTCTTATAAAGTACTTAACACATCTTAAATTACTGCTTCCAAGGAGACATCTTAAATGACTCATTCTATCCCATGGGTAGTATAGTTACCTCAACTTGGCTCTGGTAATTATGCTTTTTGCCTCTTCAAATGATACACCAATCATAGATTCCTTGTTGACTGAGACAAGTTGATCTCCTGGTTTCAAACGACCATCCTAACAAAAACAGTAACATTTATAAAGGAACTAATGAGGTATTTAAAAAAAATTGATGCAATTAAAGCAATGAAAAGTTTTTGTGAAGAACACCTTCAAAAAGAGTAAAAAGTAAAATCTTAGACAATCTGAGTAGCAAAATGTCTTGATTAAAGTCTGGTTTAGTAATATATATGAGTAAAATGGAATGGTTCATGCATTCCATGAATAAATTTACATGCTAAAGAATTCTGAATATGGCAGGTAGGACATAGGCCAGTATACCAGGAAAAGGGACCTGTTTTAAAAACTGAGCACTATGAGGCTGATCAAGCTCTGACTCTGTGATAAAGTGGGCCAAATAACTGTGGGATTATTTCAGAATACAAAACTCATTTACTTTAATTTCTCTGCATTCCTACATATTTCCTCCCACCGAACTGTTTAATATGCAGTTATCCCACATTGAAATTTTTAAAACTTTAGTCAAGGGTCTTTTTTTAACAAAATTTTTAAATTTTCAAAATTTTTTGTAGAGATGAGGTCTCATAACACTGCCTAGGCTGGTCTCAAACTCCTGGGCTCAAGCCTAGGATCACCTCGGCCTCCCAAAGTTCCGGGATTACAGGTGAAAGCCACTGCGCCTGGCCAAGGATTTTAATTATATTGATCCTACCTGTATTTCAGCATCATCTTTTTTACTAGACCTGCTATCCCCCTGTGATTAAGGCCTAGTTGGCTGTGCATATATTGTTAGCCATGTCCTGCTAATAATGACAATTCTAACTGGCTGCCTGGTGTTGCCTTTGCTAAGGCCTGGCTTGCTCATAGCTAGCCTAACTGAGTAAGACAGAGCATATCAGGAACAAGAGTTAATGTAGTTGTTAGATAAGTTTCCCAGTTTTTGTCTTTTCTTTTCATTCAAACCAGAAAATAAAAATAAGCTTTCTTCTTTTACAGCTCCTAAGGTATTTCCCTATTTATCATTAATTAGTACAGTGGTAGAAACCATTATTTTTATAACTACAGAAAAAGCTTATATGGTTAAAAAGGGAGATTTTCACCTTGATGGTACTTAAGTAACTTTCACAAATTCAAGAAAACATCTTTCTTTAGTCTTATCTACTAAAATATATCCCTTGGATACTGATCTTTAATCTAAGCTGTATTATTTATAATAATGGTGATTCACAGTTATTTTACTCCTAAATAACAATAGGTATTATTTTTTAAAAAGACATGAAGTACTATCTCTTTCACTGACTAAAGAATACATAGGAAAACAACAAAATTGACATAAAACATTAATGAAAGGATTTTATAGAAACATATCTCAAATACTGTGTAAAAGATGATATAATCTAGATGCATAATGACCCTATCCTACTGAAATGTAAACATTATTTAAAATACTTAAGCCAACAGAGTCAACTTAATTTTAAAACATATATAAGCCACAGTGGCTCACGTCTGTACACCCAACACTTTGGGAGGCTAAGGCAGAAAGATTGCTTGAGCCCAGGAGTTTGAGACCAGCCTGGGCAATAGAGTTAGACCCCATCTTTCAAAAAAAAAAAAAAAAATAGCTGGCAATGTCTGTAGTCTCCGTTACTCAGGAGGCTAAAGTGGGAGGAACACTTGAACCCAGGAGGTCAAGGTCATGATTGCACCACTGCTCTCCAGCCTGGGCAACAAAGCAAAATTCTGTCTCAAAAAAAAAAAAATATATATATATACACATATATATATATATATCTCTATATCTCTCATATATATATCATATATATTTTTATTTTATATATAATTTGAAAACAAATTTTGATTTTATGTAAATATGTGATTAAATATAGTTAGCAAAGTCAGACAACATAACATGCAGTGTTAGTACAGAGAAAAAGTTCACATGAAGGCAATTTAACCCATCTTATATTAAAGTACGCTGATGTACCGAAGCAGCATTTTCTGGCAGGAAGAGAGTCAGAGAAGAGAAGAAGAAGCATGCCTTCTGACTATGACTTCTGGTGTTTACATATTTTTTTCTTTCTAAAAAGTATTCATAGCAGTTAGTTTTTTTCTTTGCCTCCTAGAATAAGATCTCAGCTGATCATGTGAATTTCTGAACCTGTTTAAAAGTCAGAACCTGCAAATGAAAACAAAGCTATTTTTGTAAGTCTGGCATTCCAGTGCATTCTGCCCCAGCTGGATTAATGTATATGTGAAGATACTAACTTCAGAGATATGCTGAGATCTCTTCCACACAGTCTAGATTTCAATTCAGCAGTTACAGAGCAACTACCTGACATGCGAGGCAATGTGCCAAGCACTTTCATATGCTGAACTTCAGATCTGAATTCTTTCACATTGACATTCATGCAGATGTTGAAATAATAATATATTCCTGACCACGTAAACACTTCTGTTAAAAAAGACCAGTACTATTCATTTCTATATTATGACTTTGGTATATAGTTTTCTAAATAATACATTTCAATATTATCAGAAACCATCTATACAGCCTAATTCTGATTTAACTAACTCATTATACCTAATACTAAGGAACAGTCCTTCTGTAAGCCTTAAGATTCCTTTCCTATACTTTTACAAGATGTAGACTGACAGGAACCTTCTTTTAACTCCAGTTATTACTGTGAACTGAGGGAAGCTGTTTAGCTTTTATGAAACTCCATTTTCTTAGCCGTAGAATGGGGATAAATATATGTAACACGAGGTTGCTATAAGAAGTAACATGTGTAAATTATAGCACATTATAGATGTTAAATAAGATGAGGTGAATGAGACTTCCATATCTGTTGTGGACAATTTTCATACTGATAGCAAATTTAATTATATTACTCATCAGATTGAGAAACTTCGATGGCTGCCAACTGGTAGGAAAAGTTGAAACTCCTCAGCGTCCCAAATCCAGCACAACAAATTTACTGCAGCTTATTTTTTCTAGCTTCACCATTCACCTTCCACACTAGCATATAAATTCTTCATGCTACTCTCAGAGAATGTGCCTCAAATCAGCCATGGTCTTTCGAACCTCAATGTTTTTACACATGTGAATTCCCATCTAGAATGCCACCATCTACCCTCCCACTTCTCTGTGATAAACTCTGACTTAAACGTCACAGCCCAATTCAAACACTATCTCTGCTGCAAGTTTTCTCTAGTTCCCCAGGATTTACTTAATTGTTGTATCTTTTTGCTCAAAAACCACTTTTACTTACCTAAAGGATTGCACTTAATCTGTATGGTCCTTACACATCCGCTTTTCCCTGCCTTCGCGTTAGAATATACTAAATTAGCAACTCCCAATCTAGGGGCAATGATTCTTTTAGTGGGCCGGAATCACCAATTCTTTCAGTTAGGCAGAACTAGAACTCTGTCCTTTTCATGGTTATTTCCCTGGCACAGTGCTAGGTATACAGGAAGTCCACAGTAGGTTAAAGGGGGCCAAGAAACATTCTGAGGATTTTAGGGTAGCTAGGACAGAAATAATGGCAAAGGAATAAAGAGAGTGACACTGCAAAGGGAACCATCTTGGCTGCTACTTCTTCAGCTCCCACCAGTGGGACCGGTTTCTTCATAGTTTGCCATCCAGAGGCCTGATCCTATTTATCTAAAAGCCTTAGCCCTGGTTCCAGCGTTATGCTCAGCATGAAAACAGATTTCCTCTGAAAGTTAAATATATCCTACTTCAATGCCACCAATTACATGATGACATTGATTGTGAGACCTATAATTTCAGAGATAGAAGAGGAAAAGTTACATATATACACACACTCAGAAGTATATTACATACCGATATATGCATGTTATATATATGTGTGTATATGTGCATGCATAGCTTATATTTGTATGTTTTAATGTATGTCTTAGAACCAACTGAAGAAAATATGAAATATACTATCAGATTTGAAGAGAGGATTTTGATTTCTGTCTGCTTTCCCTATGTTACCAGCAACAAAAGAAAGAAAAAAAAAATGAACATTTGAGAACTTTAAAGTATTGTCGGAAATCTGACACAAAGGCCCAAGGAGGAAGTACCTTGGTGTGGAGCCCAAATGGTGCCAGTGGAAGGGTAAATAAGCAGATCAGAAATCCTCGGAAATGTGACAAAATGACTACGGAACCATTCATTCCTAAATTTAAACCGAGCAAGTATGTATGTGTCAGGCACCACACCAAAGACCAACAACGTTCCTGTGAATAAAATCAGAGAGCACCCTTGCCTTTAAGAAACACTGTCTTGTGGTTCAGGCAGAGTTGATTAAACAATCATAAACATAAATACATCATTACAAACTGAGATAGGTGACACAAAGGAAAGGAACAGGAGTTAGGAGCACATATAGAAAAAATAAAACCTAGCCTAGACTGGGGAAAAGCAGGCAACATAATCCTTAGGCAATAGCATTTGAATTGATAAGGAAATAATACGGGAAAGAAAATGGAGTGCTGTTTCCAGACTAAGGGAACAGCATATGACATGGAAAAAAAAAAAATTGGCCCCTTCCAGGAACTGAGAAAATGCATAGTGATAGAGAGCCAGAGAAGGAGAGGGCAGAAGCTACACTATATGGAACCTTGTAGGCAACCAAATATTACTAAGATATAGGTTGGGAGGGAAATAGACATGGCGCATGCGAACAAACAATGTTACTGAAAGAGCTGATTCAAAACTGATGACAGTTTAAGCTCCAGTGATGAGAATGAAGATCAAGAAGACTGATGGATTCAAGAGATATTTAGAGAGTAGAAAGTCAATGGTATGTGTTAATGAATTGAATAGTGTCATGGGAGTGGAAATAAATTTTCTAACTTTGTGTACCTGGCTGTCTTTCACCAAGACTAGGTAAACTGGAAGAGACTCTGTTTGGGAAGAGATGAGCAGAATATGGTGTGATGTAAATGTTATGAGTTCAGCTTCAGAAATGTTGAGTTTGAGATACCCTTAAGAGGTCCAAGCAAAAATGTTGATCAGGGAATTGAATATGGGTATGACGCTTAAAGGAGTGTCTAGGCCAGAAAAAGGGTCTAGGATTGACCCCAGATAGATACGGGACTAGCTGACAAGGTAAAAGGGCCTTGGACTTCTCTTATTTCCTTAACTTTAGCAACTAATATAGTTGTTCTCAATTTATAGGGTGCCTCTAGCTCTTAGAGCTGAGGAAATCTTGGTTCTAGTTGAACTGAAAAGATGTATTCATAATATCCCATATTTGAATTCTGGATATGTTTTTCAAAGAAACATAATATTTTGCTTCTACTAAACCAGTATTTCATTCTCATATTTTCCAGGAGGAAAACATTTGGGGTGGGTGGTGGCAAACCATGAATAATTAAAGAAAAGTCCTTCTGAGTCCCAATAACTCCCTTACAGTTTGGAAGATTTGCAAATATAAATGAAATATAATCTAGCTATAAGCTTGAGATTGCCTATATTGTTAATTATGAAACATTATAATGTTAAAATTACAGAAAGTTAAAGCATTCATACGCATTTAAAAAATATTAAGTTACTCAGTTCAGCAACTTCATTAAGATAACCTTATGAGTTTGTGTTTCCTATTCTACAGATTATACTATGTAGAAATTCTGTGCAGACTAGAAATTTATAACATGTTAAAACAGTATTTAGAATACAGTGAATGTATCGTTATTAATACATTGTTTTGAAATAGTTATATCAATGTTGTATTTGAAGAATAAATATGCATATGCATACAGCTCTCCATCTTGAGAAAATATTTAAAAATAATGTAAGCACTAGAAAATTACTCTTGTATACGTTTTTTAATTTTTAATTTTTTAGAGACGCTCTGTTGCCCAGGCTGGAGTGTAGTGATGCAATCATAGCTCACTGCAACCTGGAACTCCTGGGCTCAAGGGATCCTTCCGCCCGGGCCTCCAAAAGTGCTGGGATTACAGGCATGAGCCATTGCCCCCGGTCCTCTTCTCCTACACCTTTTCCTATCTTGCCTGTTTTTGGTCAGCTGTGACCAGGTAGAAAGAACATTAATAGCTTTGTGCTGCCCTCTAGTGGTAGGTAGAGAATATAGTCAATGAGAAAATTTTGCCTTTTAATACTTCTTTCAATGAAATTCTAAGAAAAAGTAGATATTATAAGAATAATTCCTTAATTTGCTATCACTGACAGAAGACAAAGAGTCATTCAGCACCACTGCTATCAATTTATTACTCTAACTCCAAATAGTTTTCATCGTAATAAACAAGCACAAATTCATGCTTATCTTAAAAGCAAATTCTTAGCTTAGGCGCGGTAGCTCACGCCTGTAATCCCAGCACTTGGCGATGCTGAGGCAGATGGATAACCTGAAGTCAGGAGTTCGAGACTAGCCTGGCCAACATGGTGAAACTCCGTCTCTACTAAAAATACAAAAATTAGTTAGGTGTGTTGGCACGCACCTGTAATCCCAGCTACTCGGGAAGCTGAGGTGGCAGAATCGCTTGAACCTGGGAGGTGGAGGTTGCAGTGAGCCGAGATTGTGCCACTGCACTCCAGCCTGGGCAACAGAGTGAGACTCTGTCTCAAAAAAAAAAGAAAAAAAAGCAAGCAAATTCTTATCATTTGTTAGGTACCTTGATCTATTATTGCGTTATATCAAGGGTAGTTTAAGAAATGCCTTAGCTATATTGAACACACACACACACACCTCTCAGCTTTAACACTAAAGAAACACCTCGGCCGGGTGCGGTGGCTCACGCCTGTAATCCCAGCACTTTGGGAGGCCGAGGTGGGCGGATCACGAGGTCAGGAGCTAGGAGACCATCCTGGCTAACACGGTGAAACCCCATCTCTACTAAAAATACAAAAATTAGCCAGGCCTGGTGGCGGGCGCCTGTAGTCCCAGCTACTCTGGAGGCT
>NW_012102032.1:7371033-7387716 GCF_000951045.1 Mandrillus leucophaeus
ATTAATTTTATTAAATTCTTTATATCTGATATCTCTCCAAAATCAAATGGAGGCAATCAAATGGAGAATATTTTATTAATTTTATTAATTATTAATATAATTTTATTAAATTCTTTATATCTGATATCTCTCCAAAATAAAGTGGACGCAATTTTCAAAAAATGACACATAATCACTTTAGTAAAACAGAAACAGCAAATGAAATCCAAGAAGAATGAGAATTCAAATATAGTAACCAGTTTGTTAAATTGCTGGGGTTGTGCTTCAAATTTGGGTCTCAGCTTCCTACCAACCAAAGTGAAAGGGAGCTCATTATATAACATATTTCTTACATTGAAGAGGAGAGTAAGACTTTCTAATTCCTAAAAAAAGACAATTTCTGGTTTTAACGAGTGATAAAACTCATTAGCTCAACAAGAACTGCAAATTCAGAAATTAGTAGATTTTGTTTGCTGTTTCTGTTTTGTTTTGCATTTAGTAGAGGCTAAATGAATGTAATTAAAGTTCTACTGATCCAACTTAATTTAAAAACTCAAAGTAGTAGAAAGATAACATGTCATCAAATATAATTTCTCTCAATCAGATACAGGATAAAAGTTGAACAACACGTAATTTAAAAATAATAACCTTATCTTACAGTCAGAAATATCTATTATTTTCATATAAGAATAACCTATTTATTTCTTAGTTTAAAGCTCCTTGAGGGCAACAGTCTTATCTCCTAGTTCCTTTGTATTTTTCACTGAGGTATGGTCACAGTGGATATAAATTCACTAATAAAGAAGAAAAAATAAACTTCACCACTGGTAGGTCTTATTGTTTGTATTTTTGGTGGTCAGGGGACATATTTTTACCTTATAACAGTCTCCTCCAGGAATAATTTCCTGAATATATACCAATGGGCCTTCATTCCGGTTAATTCCTCCTAGTATCTTCAGGCCAAGGCCTGTTTCCTTGGTAATTGTAATCACCTGAAAGGCAGGATCCCTAAGATAAAGTAAATTAGCACACACAGGTTAGTCTACAGATCTGTACCTATTTTTTTCTTTAAACTACTTATTAAATCAAATTCTTAGATCTAGACCAGCGGCCCCTAACCTTTTTTGGCACCAGGGACTTATTTCGTGGAAGACAATTTTTCCATGGGAGGTGGAGAGGGGATGGGGGTGCAAAGAGGCGATGGTTTCGGGATGATTCAAATGCACTACATTTATTGTGCACTTTATTATAACATTGTAACATATAATAAAATAATTATATAACTAACAATAATGTAGAATCGGGGGAGCCCTGAGCTTGTTTTCCTGCAACTAGACAGTTCCATCTGGAGGTGACGGGAGACAGTGACAGATCATCAGCCACTAGATTCTCACAAGGAGCACGCAAGCTAGATCCCTCACATGCACAGTTCATAAAAGGGTTCGTGCTCCTACGAGAATTGAATGTCACCGCTGATCTGATGCAGAGCTCAGGCAGTAATGCTCGCTTGCCCTCAGCTCACCTCCTGCTGTGTGGCCTGGTTCCTAACAGACTACAGACCACTACCAGTCTGCGGCCCAGGGGTTAGGGACCCCTGATCCAGACAACCCAAAATACTTAGTACTTACTAGCAATGACATTTTTAGAAGTATGGTGACATAACAGCAATTAAATGAGTTTGCTTGCCTATTATCTACAAAACCAAAACACAAAAGAATTTATAATGATAATGCTTATTTCTTTGGAGTAGAACAAAAATTTATTAAAGGTGATGGAAAAGATTTGCTTTTACCTGGTTATTAGACTACCTGAAGAATTCCAAAACTAAATATTTTAAGTAAGTAGCTTTAAAAGACATGCCTGTGGCCATTTAAAGCAAAGTTAATGTGACTTCCATTTGAATCTCAAAATTTATCTTTTTAATTTAGAAAGAATATTTTCTTGGTACAAAGTACTTGTTTCAACTGTAATTTCTGCCAGACATAAAAGCAATGCCATTTGAAAAGAAGGGACTGTAAAAAAAGTCCTGCAAAAGGAATATCCAAGTTGCATTTCTGAATACCTAGGTCAGACCAGAGACTTTCACTGGTCAAACAAAACTTGAATTAAGTTTGAAATAAGACTGAGGGCTGCCTGCTTACTTATTATGTACTGAGTACTGTGCTAAACAATACCTAAATAATGACATTTAATTTAATATTTATAAAATCCTTAAGATTCTTATCCTTATTTTTTTAAAGGGCCCAAAATTCAAGTAGGTTAACTTGATGGCCCAAGAGTGAGCCCAGTCAGTCTTACCTC
Source organism: Mandrillus leucophaeus (assembly GCF_000951045.1). Taxonomy (NCBI): domain Eukaryota; kingdom Metazoa; phylum Chordata; class Mammalia; order Primates; family Cercopithecidae; genus Mandrillus; species Mandrillus leucophaeus. The sequence goes on from NW_012102032.1 coordinate 7,373,314, forward strand.
AGAGGCAAAATGTGATATGTAATCTACTTTGTTGTTGTATTAGAGCCACTGTTGAATATAGGACTTCCAGCTATCTTCAAAAACATCGAATAACTGAAACTACTATTAAAAAAAGAGTTACTTCATATCTTACATGATTATAGTTTTTAGAAAAAGCTTTCTTAGCTTCCACCATAGAAATTCTAAGAATATCTTTAAGAAAACTGTTGCATTCAAAAAAATAATTTCTGAAAAGAAGAAAGAAAATTTTTTAAAAAGGATATAGCACTCCCTGTTTTTGATATTTTGCTCTCCATGTATAACATCATTTAGAGCTGTATTACAGGTATACTGAATTCAGCTCTAATTTGGGAAGGTCTATCTGGTTTCTAGGGCAATAGTCAGTCAGCTAGAAAACAGGCAGAGAGGACAGGGTCCAAGGGTCCAAATGTACCCTAAATTCATTCATTCTTTTTTTTTTGAGACGGGGTCTTGCTCTGTCCCAGCTGGAGTGCAGTGGTGTGATCTCGGCTTACTGCAACCTCTACCTCCCAGGTTAAGTGACTCTCCCACCTCAGCCTCCTGAATAGCTGGGATTACAGGTATGTGCCACCACACCCAGCTAATTGTTGGTATTTTTGGTAGAGACAGGGTTTCACCATGTTGGCCAGGCTGTTCTCAAACTCCTGACCTCAAGTGATCCGCCCCCTCAGCCTCCCAAAGTGCTGGGATTACAGGCATGAGGCACCGCCCCTGGCCAATAAACCCATTCTTTACAGGATAGTAGATTGCAAAAACATAAATGAGTAAAGCCTAGAAATGAAAGAGAAGGTAAGAAAGGGAAGTAAGGTGCCTTATTAGATCTCTCCACTAACTCTTAAACCCTCCAAATGTGAACGTCCTTCACTGGGGGCACAATAATCTCCAGCATATATTATTGTTTCAGTGCAGGATCTTACTTTTCTAATTCTAACAAAGTGTTATTAGCACAGCAGTTTAGTGCTGTTAGTATTTTTTCTCTATAAATCTATCCATATATTTTCTGAATTAATATCCATATATTTTCTGAATTGCTATCTTACACTTAAACAGTTTTAGATCTTATTTTTTTTCTTACCCAGAATTATTATAAGCAATGTCTATGTTGTTAAAAGTTCTTCTTAAACATAAATTTATATGTTCATGGCAGCATAAAATTTACATACACGACTAGGACCTTATTTTAAAACTCTTCTATTGTTAAGATTTTAGATTATATATTTTTTTCCTATTAAATATTAAAATAGTTCTGCTCAACTTTACTCATAATAAGAGAATTACAAGTTAAAACTGCAGAGATACTACTACTCACCTACCAGACCAATGAAAATTTAAAACTTCAACAACATACTCTGATGACAAAGCTATGGGAAACAGGCATTTTTGCACACTGCTGGTGGGAATGCAAAATGGTACAACTTCTAAAGAGATAAATTGGTAACCTCTAACAAAAAACAACCCTCTGGTCCAGCAATTCCATTTCTAGGAATCTATCCCAAAAATACTCTGGCAAAAAATAGAAAATGACTTATCTGCTAGGTTATTCATTTTGGCATAATTTGTATTCACCAGAAATTGCAAACAATACAAAGGTCCATCCATAAGGTACTGGCTGAATAAACCATGGTACATCCACACCATAGAATATTATGCAGTTATAACAAAAAACAAGGAAGATTTCTATAAACTGATATGAAGGGATCACCAGGATATACATTAAAACAAAAAGGCAAGGTCAAAACAGTATACATGATACCTTTTACTTAAGAATATTCTGGGGAGTGGAATCCAAATATATATAATTATCATGTGTACATATATTATATATGTGTATATTTATTTTTATATATATGCATTGGCTTAAACAAAAAGAAGCACTACAAAAGGACCAAGAATAAAAACAACTTTTTATAGAGAGAATGAGGGCACATAGTGAAGACTAGACTAAGAGCAAGATTTTTTTTAATATACCTTGTTAAAAGTATGTTTTATGTTTTCAAAATGGCCACCAATTCCTCCCACTCCTGTCTGCATGCATCTTGGTAATGTAACTTTACTGCTTCCTTTCGTTAAAAGCTAAGTCTAGGCCGGGCACAGTGGCTCACGCCTGTAATCCCAGCACTTTGGGAGGCCGAGGCGGGCAGATCATGAGGTCAGGAGATCAATACCATCCTGGTTGACACGGTGAAACCCCGTCTCTACTGAAAATAAAAAGAAATTAGCCGGGCATGGTGGTGGGCACCTGTAGTCCCAGTTACTTGGGAGGCTGAGGCAGGAGAATGGCATGAACCCGGAAGGCAGAGCTTGCAGTGAGCCGAGATTATGCCACTGCACTCAAGCCTGGGCAACACAGCCAGACTCCGTCTCAAAAAAAAAAAAAAAAAGAAAAAAGCTAAGTCTATATCTCCACTCCTTGAATTTTTACTTGGTTATTTAAATTGCTTTGGCCAATGAGATACCAGCAAATGTGAGGAAAATGGATATTTGGAAAACACCTGTGCTTCTGCCACCAGGCAAAAAGCTTGAGCCAGCCTCCTGAAGAATGACAGACTAGTTCTAAAGAGACCTCAGCCATTCAGCCTTCCTAGCTGAGGCCTCACAAGGTGTAAATGAGGCCATCCTACATTATCTGGAATAGAGCAGAACTGCTCAACCAACCCACTGAATCATGAGAAAGAATAAATACTTATTGTTTTAAGGGACTTTAGGGTGGTTTGTTAGTCACCAATAGTTAATCTTATCAAAATTTTTAACAGAATTATAGAATATTCTAGATATTAAAAAGTCAAAATTTAAAAAAGAAATCTCAGAAGAGTTTTTAAAAATGAATTTTATAATTGTTTATTTTTTATTATTTTTAGAGACAGAGTCTTGCCCTGTTGCCCAGCTGGAGTCCAGCGACTACTAACAGGTGCAATCATAGCATACTACAGTCTCAAACTCCCAATCTCCCGAGCAACTGGGACTACAGGCATGCCCTACAGGCATGCCCTACCGTGCCTTGTACAGATGACTTTAAAGAGAATGCAGATTTTGTTCTATACACTGATTTACACTGAAAGGTAATTCAATGTATTACTTTACTTACTACTCATTACTGCTATCCTAGACCACATTAGAGAGCTAGATGTAAAAAACTTTTAATCAAATGTTCATTAGTAGTTTACATATTTCAAACTATATTTCAAAATGTATTAAATTTAAAAGTTACTTTTCAAGTAGACTGGATGGTACTACAGTAGATGTATTTTTATTCATGCTTTCACCAAAGTAGCCTTGGATTTAACAGCTGTATAAATGAAGATCTTGATGAAGAGTCTAGAAATTCTTCTTTTCCTAGGATTGAAGAAGTAGAAATTAAATTGTCAGGTCTTAGAACTGTCAAATTTGATTCCAACTGTTCGTAAAAACATTATATACACTTGGCACATAAATAATATAAGCCTGTGTATAGATGTTAGATGTATGTATTTTGAGTTATGGCATTTTAGTCACTGACAATAACATCAGAGAAGTGTAAAGACAACTCATTAGATAGATAGATACATGTTTATATCATTATGAATATCCATATCTATATAAAATCTTCATTCTCTGGCAAAAGTGAAGAATACAGCTAAGCTTTAGGTAACTATTACAACTTCCACCCTTGGTAAGCTTAAAAATCACATAATAGTTAAAGATTGAGGAAAATGTCTCCGGCGAGCACAAGGCTATGAAGCTTATAGTCAGAAAAGTAATTATCCAATGCATTTGAAAAAAACTAAATTCTTATTATCTTACCAACTATCTTGAGGCACTTCCTGCAGATCCTATATTACTCTGACTAATATTATTCCAGGAACTTCTTAAATGGCTTTCCTATGAAGAGAAAAAAAATATGCTTTTAATGTCTTATATTGTTCCACTGTGAAAATTACAGAGAATAGTGCAGTTTCATTGAATTAAAACAAACTGTATTTGAACAGAGATTTACCACCTTTTCATAAGAAAAATGAATGAAGCAAAGGAACTTAAAGTTGACAAAGACACTAGGATCATTTAGTACAACTCTCTTCCTGAAGAAATGAAGAGCTAGATTCAGAGACTGTGTGGTTTTCCCTCACAAATGAAAAACAGTGTTTTTTTTTTATCTTCTTCTCCTCCTAACTAGAACTCAGGTTATAGTCTACAGGATGGACCTTGAGATCTGATAGGCCTGGGTTCTCATTTGAAAGTTCGGGCTTCTCCAAGCCTCGGTTTCCACAAAGTTACAGTGGGTGCCTTGATTGTGGTGATTTCACAAATGGACACACATGTCAAATGTAACAAACTGTCTCACTTTAAATATCTGCTGTTTGTTGTAAATCAATTATAGCTTAACAAAGTTAAACTTTAAAAAACCCGATTTTCAGTTAAAAATGGCATCTTGACCTTGGCACATATCTTCTTTCCCTCCCAACAGCCAACTAATATGAAAGTCTTAGGGTAAAGAGTTACAAACCGTATAAACTCAGAATGTTGAAGAGTAAATGTGAAAAGAGCCATTGGATGAAAATTAAGTTTCTGGAAGATAAAAAATAGATGGTTGGGTGACAATTGGTAACAAGAGGGCTGAAGAAGCTAAAATTTAGGGCAGTGCTTCTTAAACATTTTTTAAGTCTGAGCACACACATAATGGTAATATTTGTATGGCATACTAAGCTAAAGAAAGGTGATATCCTCTGAAAAGCAGCACATCAGCAACTGATTCACAACAAAATTCTGGCCTAGGAAACAGGTGCAGGAGGAATGTATCTTAAAGAATCCCAGAGAAACTGAGGACTCAGAAACAAAAAGTTCTAGGCAGAACAAAACTGAGAGATTGAGAACTAAAATCAAGAGGATCATCCTATCTTTTCTTCAACCACTGTATGCAGAAGAAATCACAGATTCTTCTGTAAATGAACTGAATAGGCCCCAAACACAAAACAACTACTTTTGAGAACCTAACATAGCGATATATTCACTGGTCTGGGTGGTAAAAACACATTTTGACTTCACAGCCTCTGTAGTAGCAAGCGACAGGAACCATGGAAGCATGCAGATCAACAATAGCCAGAGACATGAAGCCACCAAGCCACAAAGTCGGTAGCAAAAGTCCAATGACCATGAAGTAAGAAAGTTATTCAGTACCCATGAGGAAAAGAAGGGCCACCTGAGGGAGGAGCTTACAATCCTTGGGCTTTGACTAGCAGTCACTCAGAGTCAAGAGCCACCGCAGCTGTCCACAAGACTGATATAGCCATGGAAGAGAGTTCAATTCCAAAACCAAGTTTGCATAAGTTCATTATACACTGCTTTAATAATGCATGCATGGAGCAGATTCTCAAACCTCAAGAGAGGTCATTCTCATATAACAATAATAACAGTAACTACCATTAATTGGCACTATGTTTCACATACTATGTATTCCAAATGTATTTATTTAATATTGTGGAAAATGTACTAGACTTAAGTTAAAAAAAGAAAAGAAAAGAAAAGAAAAGAAATGCAGAGTTCAAATGGCAATATTGCCATGTGTTAGTAATATGGCATTAGAAAAACTGCCTAACCTCTTAGCATCTCCTCATATTAAGTAAGGTAGGAATAGTAGCACCTTGCTCAAAAACAGATGTGAAAAATTGAGCAGTCTTTCTACTGGTACCAAAGTGAGTAAGATCCTCATCTTTGGTGAGTTGTTCTAACTGGACACAGGTCCCCAGGTCCCCTGGGAACATATCCAAGTCTAATGATGTATAAATGCTACTGTACAACACATTTCATATAATATACTTAACAAGACATTTTAAAACATTTCTATTTTAAGGTACAAAATAAAATTTAGGTGTTTATTCCATTCACTTAACATGTTGGCAGTGTCCTAAGTGCTAGAGATGAGATGAGATCAGGAGGGGCGAAGTGCTCTGACAGCAGTATACACAGGGAGTATGGAGAAAGGCTGCGTAACCTGGGATCTAAGTCATCATTAAACACCAATACAGCCAGGCGCCATGTCACAGGATTTTCTTCCCACAAGAACCCCACAAGGGAGGTATTATTAACCCAATTTTATACAAAAGAAAAATAAGTCATATAGAAAGTATATGACTTGTCCATTGTCACAGGCTAGTTGTAAAGCAGAGTTTGAATCCTGCTCTTTCTTGCTCCAAACCCAAGCTGTTTCTACTACAGTATGGTGGAAAATTAATTCAGGTAAAAATCTTGATTCACCAAAAAAGTAAAATGAGAGAGTAAGAGTAGTAATGTGTTATCTCTTTTATATAAAGATGACACTACTGATTAAACAGAAGTGGGTTTAATCTTATGCATCCCAACAGTGGGCTTATTTTTTGTATTAACAAGGTATTCATTGTCATGTCCTTAAATATCATAACATGCCTGTCCTTTCCCTCTCCTTTGCCTGCTTCCTACTCTTTCTTTATACAAGCTTGCAAGGCCCTCAACCAACAGGGATTCTAGTAATGTTACATACATACCCCACACACACACACACACACACACACACACACGCGCCACCCTCAAGTTCCCATAATTAATAAATAACACAGCAGGAAAACATTCTGTTCTTTTACTAAAAATATGCACATTGAAGACAAATATATTGTTATTCTAGTTTGGTGAATCATAAGAGGGAAACAGTTAGGTCAGCAAAAACAGAGAAAGTAGAACATTGGAGAAAAAAAAATCTTGTTGTATAAGATGAATCTATTCCAGAAAACTTAAATTAGAGCTTTTCTTTGATAAATCTGTTTACTTATGATCTCATTAAAACAATCTTCATCCCATATAATTAGAAATCTCATCAGATAAAAAAAAAAACTGCCCATAACGCATATGGTGTTTGAGTAAGACTTAGTAATTTATATTCTCAGACATGGTATTCAATAAAAGCAGTTCTTTTCACTGGACAAAAAATAGAGAAAATAAAAGGGATAAAAATATCTTCTACCAGAAATTATAGTAAATATTAACTTAATGAAATTACAAAAATGCCATAATGAAATTGATAGAAATTGCCAAATGTCCCTCAGTCAGGGTTGTACTATCTCACCAACAATAGTGCCTGTTACTCTGAATTTTCTCCACTATGGTATACTAAATAACTTTTGGATTTTTGTCAGTCTTATTGATGAAAATGGTATCTCAAGGTGGTTGGAGTGAAGCTGAAGAGTTTTTTATGCTTTAAGAACCATTCAGTATCTTCTTTTATGTGAACTGTGTTTTTTTTTAACACCTTTTGCCAATTCTTCTATTTATTGTTAGGTCTTTTTCTGTTCAATTTCTAGGAGTTCTTAAATCTTACAGAAATTCTCTATCAGCACTAAGAATTGCAAATACATCCCCCGCCCCCAACACTTTTCTTCTGGGTTATAGGCTTTTTGTTACGCAAAAGTTTGTGGCTAACTTTATGAATCTTTTATGATTTCCAGGTTTTAGGTCAAATTAGAAACTCCTTGCCCACTCCAAAGTTATAAAGAATTCTCTCATATTTTCTTCTAGTACTCTTATGGTTTCATTTTTAAATATTTGATCCATTTGGAATCCATCGTAATATAAAGTACAAATCCAACTCATATTTTTCCCAAGAAGACCACCCCATTGTCTCAACCACATTTATTAAATAACCCATCTTTTCCCCACCATTTTGAGATACAACTTTCATCATATACAAAATCTCTTAAGGGTTTGGGTCTACTTCTGTAATTTTTATTCTGGGCCTTTGGTTAGTCTGTTTATTTGTACACCAATGCCATTCTATTTTAATTACAGAGGCATTATCATATCTAGTAAGGCCAATCACCTCTCATTTGTTCTTTTGTTAACCAAGTTTCCCGGTTGTTTTTGGTTATTTATTTTTACACATTAAATTCAAAGTATTCTTATCTTGTTTAAAAAACAAAACAATGCTATTTGTAAGGGAATCATACTAAATTTACAAATTAATTGAAGACATATTGTTATCTATGATGTTATTTTGAGTCTTCCTATCCAAGAATTTGGTATCACTTTCCATTTGTTCAAATCTTCTTTTGTGATCTTCTATAGCAGGGGTGGCCAATCTTTTGGCTTCCCCAGGCCACACTGGAGGAAGAAGAATTATCTTAGCCTACACACAAAATACACTAACACTAATGATAGCTGATGAGCTTAAAAACAAATTAACAACAACAACAACAATGCAAAAAACCTCATGTTTTAAGAAAGTTTATGAATTTGCGTTGGAACACATTTAAAGCTGTCCTGGGCTCCATGCAGCCCATGGGCCACAGGTGGGACAAGCTTGTTTCTATGGTGTTTTAAAGTTGCCTTCACAGTGACCTTGTGAGGCAGGAGAATAGAGTTTGGAGGCAGGAAGCCTAAGGCTGATTGGTGCTGACTTCCTAGAACTGAAGCAAAAGGAAAACCCTACCTCTCCACAAAAGGATCAGAGGCTACTCCCTTTGCATTGCCTGGCAGATGAAAAATGGAAAGTACTTCTGATTGGTTGCAGGTCACTCCTTCATTTACATAGGGTGCAACCAAGTAAACAATGGAAAACCTCTAGAGAAAGTTTAAACCCCAGAAAATTCTGTAACCAGCTCTCTTGAGCCACTTGGTCCAGCCTGTTTCCACTCTGTGGAGAGTACTTTCATTTCAGTAAATCTGTGCTTTCATTGTTTCATTCTTTCATTGCTTTCTTTATGCATTTTGTCCAAATCTTTGTTCAAAGTGCCAAGAACCTGGACGACATGTAGTCAAGACACTGCACTGGTAACAGCTGCACATTTCTTATTTAGTTACTTCCTAGGTATTATTATTTTTTTATTGTTAATTTAATGTCTTTTAAAAATACACTATTTTGTACATAACAAAAAATGTTTTGGGAAAGCTTTAAGTGTATCATCTTCTAGAAAATAATTTCCCTCCCACCCCAAATTCTGCTTGATTATATGATTATATATATGTCTTCATTTAAAAATGTTACTAACAAAGCAGTGGAAGAAAAAACCAGGCACAATTCATACGTGTTATATTTTTGTTAAAAATTATGTAACTGTAATATATTGGTTTACATACAAGTGCATTTTACTTAACACTTCAACACACACACATAGACACCTATCACAAACAAATAACTAGACAATTTATTGAGCTATCATTACAAAGTCTAAAATAATACATTTAGAATAGACGTATAAAGGCTTTGTAAGAAAAAGCCTAATTCCCATCCTTCCTTGCCAAAGTACTTTTATATTTACTTTGAAGTACTTAACGAGCTGTAAGGTCAAGAGCTCTAATGTCTTTTTAGTTGTTTGTCTAAAGTGAAATGATCACAAGAAGGAAACGGAAGGACAGTATGATACCAATGAAGGCAAGATTTGTTGCTTTAATACTAAGTCCAAACAATCTCTTCATAATAAAAGTGTTAAAAAGCTCATAAGAAAAGTGCTTTGTCGAAGCTATTGGCTATCTAGAGGTGTCTAAAGATGCATTAAATTATCTCGATAAAATGGGGATTTTCAGACAGATCTGGCATGTTCAGGGTGGTATGGCTGTAGACTGGGGAATTGCAGCTCATATTGCGTATGAGGGCTTACGCTTATATTGTTAGTGAGGGAACAAAAGAAAAGAAAGGGGTTAAAGGAGGCTTTTTCTTAGCAGAGGGCACTGTTAGCTTTTCCAGGGGCAAAAACGAGAGATTTAATTGCTTTCTTGGGTTCACACACTATATAAAGTAACCAGATTCCTGATAGAGCAATAAGGACACATAGGGCACTCCTTGATTTTATGTTCAAAAAGGAAGATGTGGCTGGGGTCAGAAGTATCTAAAAATGCTAGGTAAGTATGGTTTGTAAAATATCCCTTAACAGTGAAAATTCAGCACATTTAATAAACAATTATGAACAATAAAGAAAAAGAGGGTTAGAAAAAGTGAGAGAACAGAAACATTTTCACAAGTGGCACCTGGGGAAATGGGGTATCAGTAATGGGGGAAAATCCAAACCCACGATTTTTCTACCAAAGGCAGGATACTAGTTCATTTTAATACTCTGCGGTTGGCAAGGAGTGATTCAGCAAACATACAGAAGTATTTGTTAGTTCATAAGTATCATTACAGAATAGTTAGTAATTATAAAATATCAGAAACCTCAAAAATATGTAAAAATTGATAATTGGTTAAATAATTTACAGTACAATGATGTCAAACAATACTATGTAATCATCAAAAATGGTCTAGGTAAAAAACAGCAGCAAGGTGAAAACAGAATGTATAGAATAATTTAATCTTTTAAAATTACATTTATTAAAAATACACAATAAAATGTAAACAATAACTGACAATTGGAACTACTATTTTTATTTACTGTTTTTACTTCTTATTCTTTATTTTTTGAATGGCTTAAAACAAGGATATATACTTTGATATATTATTTGGATAAAGAAGGAAAAACACCAAAAAAGCTACCAGGTTTGAGTGTACCTTCTTGGCATCTAATATTTAAAATCAGCTCTTTCTGTCTCCTTTAATGTCATTTTCTCCTTTCATCTTCATTTGCTAAGGTATCAACAAATGTTGCAATTTAAATAACATAGATCTGGTGTTTCCCAAAGAAAATCAGCTATATCCTTTAAATAACTTCTTATGACAACCCCTTTGTAAGCAAATTGACAGGCAGTAGAAATAAATATACTTATTTTCTGCTATAATTTAAAAAGAAAGATGACTCATAGCAAAGAAGCTCATAGTACATATTACACAGTACATATATTTCATGGCTTTTTTATTGCATTGGGAAGAGTACTGGTCTAGAGGGTAGATGCCCAGTAGCCATATGACTTTGAGTAGCCTCTTACTCTAATCCCTAGTTTCTTCATATGTACGATGTCAAAATCACTCATCAAATGATCTTTAAAGGTTCTTTCTTGGCTCTACAAATCAAAAATTTTCTGGCAGTCTTATTAAGCTACAAGTCCCCCAGTGTTTTTGAGGGAAAGATTTTCTTTTTAAAATATACATCCACCTCTAAGATCAGTATGGCCCATGAATGGGAGGGAGTAGGCTGCAGTAGGTCATTTGGGAGGGATCAGAGTGGAGGGAAAAGTGTACTGGTATAGTGACATTTCACATTAAGGTCATTTCAAAAGAGGAAGAGGGCACAATGATGTTGGCTGCTCAACAATCTGTCCGGTTTCTGTGGACTGACAAGTTAGAAATGCCTATTTATTTATTCACTAAAGCTAGTATTAAACATGTAAATATTTCTTCCTATAAAGTTAGATGTATTATACTTGAGAAGACAAAAAAAGGACAGCATTTAGAAACTGCTACCTTGTTTTATACCTTATCACAGCAGAGATTCTTCAAGATAACATCAGCTATTTATATAATCCTAAGGTTGTTTAAGAAAATTGGCAAAATCAGGAATGACTATTTTCCCTTGGCTAAACTTAACTGATCATTTTTAAACAACATAAAAGTTTCAGGAAACCAAGATACAAAAGATCAAAGAGTTATAGTCATCCCTCAGGATCTTCAGGTAACTTGTTCCAGGACCCTGCAGATACCAAAATTAGAAGATATTCAAGTCCCTGATATAAAATGATGTAGTATTTGCACATAACCTATGCATATCCTCTCCTTATACTTTAAATCACCCCTAGATTAACTATAATACCAAACACAACGTAAATATGTTATGCTATATTATTTAGGGCATGATGACAAGAAAAAGTTTGTACATGTTCAGTAAAGACACAGCTGTTGAGGCCTGATGTTCATTTTCAATCTGTGATTGGTTGAATCTGTATATGTGGAACTTGCAGATACTGATGGCCAACTGTATTTTATTCTCTTTTATTCTGTACCCAAAGGCAATATTCCCTTTGCTATTGCATGTTTTTTTTCTTTCAAGAACCTAAGGCATTCAGAAATGCTGCTCATTTGTCTTGGGGGTTTTACCAAAATGCCAGGGGTTCGGTTTAGGTCCTGTTGCTTGCTACACAGAAAACCAATCACTGAAAGAAGGAGTATTGCCAGGGAAGAAGGCTTTAATGGGTGCTGCAGTCAAGGAGATGGGAAATTTGTATCCCTCTGCCCGACTAGCTAAAATTAGGGGCTTACGTGGCAGGGAAAAAAATGTAACTGACTGGAAAAACAGGAATTAGGGAGGCGTAAGGAAAAGGAGTTGGTCAACAGGTAGCAAGTGATTGGTTAGGCTAGCGGTCTCCAACCTTTTTGGTACCAGGGACCAGTTTTGTGGAAGACAATTTTTCCACGGATCTCAGGGTGGGGGATGGTTTCAAGATGAAACAGTTCCACCTGAGATATCAGGCATTAGATTCTCATAAGGAGCATGCAACCTAGACCACTCGCATGCACAATTCACAATAGGGTTCTCACCCCTGTGAGAATCTAATGCTGCCACTGATCTGTCAGGAGGTGGAGCTCAGGAGGTAAGGCTCACTCACCCTCCACTCACCTCCTGCTGTGTGGCCAGGTTCCTAACAGGCCACAGACGGACACTAGTCTGCAGCCTAGGGACTGGGTACCCCTGGGTTAGGTAGTCATGATGGGTGAGGGGTCTGGTGTCATATTGTCCTGATGTAATGATCTGGTAAGTTTCAGTTCCTTGATAGTACCTGGGAGGCCTGATGGTTGGTTTCTTGAGAAAGTAACTCAGATAAGAAAAATTTAACTTTCTCAAGTTTTAACAATGGGAGAATCAATTTCTATGTTTATTCAAAGAAACTATTAACGTCAGTTCTATGGGACAACTGGTCGTATTTCAGGATGCGTAAGCATCTGCCTGTAACACATAGCCCAACTCAGTGGGAAACATCAGAAAACTACTTCAAAGAAAGTCTTAGTCTTCTTGAAAGGAGTCTTCAGCAGCACAACAGCTCACTGCTCTCAGAAGTTTCCTTAGGCTACCTGCCTTATGTTTGCTTTCATGCATGCATTCATCCACCAAACATTTAACACAGTACAATTATGTGCAGGTATCACACCAAGGGCTTGTGATATTATGGTGAACAAGTCAAGATCATTGCTCTTTTGGTATTTACATTCTAGTGGTGGGAGAAAAACAATAAAAAATGATACAATTAAATGAACTAGATTTCAGATACTGAAAGGAGATAGCAAATGTGACTAAGGAGAGAAGGGCTAATTTAGACCGGGGATGGTGTCCCAGCTAAGATCCAAATAAATCAGCTGTGAAGAAAGCTGACGGACAAAGCATTCCAGGCAGAGAAAAGGTTTGAGGGCAGTAAAACAAACTTGAGGTGTTTACAGAAAAGAAAGAAGTGCAACTAGAGCGTGGTGAACAGGGAGAGAGTGGTAGAAGATAAGGTTAGAGAAGTAGACAAGGTCTGGATTTCCTAGGGTCTTACGGGCTATGGTAGCAAGTTTGGAGTTTTGATCATATTTCACTTAACGTGACTATTCTCAGGAGACCTGAATTTGCCTTTTCCTTTCTCTCTTACCTTTAACCTTCTAAAGGTTAAAAGTAAAGGCTCTAAAGGCTCTCCACTTTGCTCTCCACTTTTGTACTTTCCCGAGTTTTATGCCTTTGCCTTTAATCATATAATTAAACTGTGCTTTGGCCTGAATCATGTGAGACTGTCAGTCAGTGCATTTGAGATATAATACTGTGCCTTTATCTATATCTGTATGTGTATCTATATATCTATTTACATCCTGACCAGGACTGGCTGCATAAATTGCAGGGCCCAATACAAAATGAAAATGCAAGGCCCCATGTTAAATAATTATTAAGAATTTTTAGCAGGGCATGGTGGTATGCACCTGTAATCCCAGCTACTCAGGAGGCTGAGGCAGGAAGATCACTGGAACTTGGGAGGCAGAGGTTGCAGTGAGCCGAGATCATGCCACTGCACTCCAGCCTGGGCAACAGAGTGAGACTCCGTCTTAAAAACAAAAAAGAATTTCAAGATGCTGACAGTAGAGCATTAAAAATAAACACAGGGCTTATCTAAGTGGGGTAGGAATCAGGAGTTGGAACCAAACTGAGGATCAGCTAAAAAGTTCCTGGATAGAAGCAGCTTTCCATAAGACAGGGCCACTGGTGTGCCACATCAGTTTACTATCACCATGGCAACGCACAGACCTTACCACCCCTTTCCACAGCAATGACTCTACAAACTGGAAGCTACCACACTCATCCCAGAAATTTCTGCATAAACTGTTCCATGATTTGCATATAATTAAAAGTGGGTATAACTATGAGTGCAAAACTGCCTCTAAGCTGCTCTTCTGGGCACAGCATCTGTGGGGTAGCCCCACTCGGCAAGAAGCAGAATCTCTGCTGCTTACTGTACAACGCCACTTCAATAAAAGTTGCTGTTTAACACCACTAGCTT
>NW_012102032.1:7387766-7392635 GCF_000951045.1 Mandrillus leucophaeus
GTTCCACCTGAGATATCAGGCATTAGATTCTCATAAGGAGCATGCAACCTAGACCACTCGCATGCACAATTCACAATAGGGTTCTCACCCCTGTGAGAATCTAATGCTGCCACTGATCTGTCAGGAGGTGGAGCTCAGGAGGTAAGGCTCACTCACCCTCCACTCACCTCCTGCTGTGTGGCCAGGTTCCTAACAGGCCACAGACGGACACTAGTCTGCAGCCTAGGGACTGGGTACCCCTGGGTTAGGTAGTCATGATGGGTGAGGGGTCTGGTGTCATATTGTCCTGATGCAATGATCTGGTAAGTTTCAGTTCCTTGATAGTACCTGGGAGGCCTGATGGTTGGTTTCTTGAGAAAGTAACTCAGATAAGAAAAATTAAACTTTCTCAAGTTTTAACAATGGGAGAATCAATTTCTATGTTTATTCAAAGAAACTATTAACGTCAGTTCTATGGGACAACTGGTCGTATTTCAGGATGCGTAAGCATCTGCCTGTAACACATAGCCCAACTCAGTGGGAAACATCAGAAAACTACTTCAAAGAAAGTCTTAGTCTTCTTGAAAGGAGTCTTCAGCAGCACAACAGCTCACTGCTCTCAGAAGTTTCCTTAGGCTACCTGCCTTATGTTTGCTTTCATGCATGCATTCATCCACCAAACATTTAACACAGTACAATTATGTGCAGGTATCACACCAAGGGCTTGTGATATTATGGTGAACAAGTCAAGATCATTGCTCTTTTGGTATTTACATTCTAGTGGTGGGAGAAAAACAATAAAAAATGATACAATTAAATGAACTAGATTTCAGATACTGAAAGGAGATAGCAAATGTGACTAAGGAGAGAAGGGCTAATTTAGACCGGGGATGGTGTCCCAGCTAAGATCCAAATAAATCAGCTGTGAAGAAAGCTGACGGACAAAGCATTCCAGGCAGAGAAAAGGTTTGAGGGCAGTAAAACAAACTTGAGGTGTTTACAGAAAAGAAAGAAGTGCAACTAGAGCGTGGTGAACAGGGAGAGAGTGGTAGAAGATAAGGTTAGAGAAGTAGACAAGGTCTGGATTTCCTAGGGTCTTACGGGCTATGGTAGCAAGTTTGGAGTTTTGATCATATTTCACTTAACGTGACTATTCTCAGGAGACCTGAATTTGCCTTTTCCTTTCTCTCTTACCTTTAACCTTCTAAAGGTTAAAAGTAAAGGCTCTAAAGGCTCTCCACTTTGCTCTCCACTTTTGTACTTTCCCGAGTTTTATGCCTTTGCCTTTAATCATATAATTAAACTGTGCTTTGGCCTGAATCATGTGAGACTGTCAGTCAGTGCATTTGAGATATAATACTGTGCCTTTATCTATATCTGTATGTGTATCTATATATCTATTTACATCCTGACCAGGACTGGCTGCATAAATTGCAGGGCCCAATACAAAATGAAAATGCAAGGCCCCATGTTAAATAATTATTAAGAATTTTTAGCAGGGCATGGTGGTATGCACCTGTAATCCCAGCTACTCAGGAGGCTGAGGCAGGAAGATCACTGGAACTTGGGAGGCAGAGGTTGCAGTGAGCCGAGATCATGCCACTGCACTCCAGCCTGGGCAACAGAGTGAGACTCCGTCTTAAAAACAAAAAAGAATTTCAAGATGCTGACAGTAGAGCATTAAAAATAAACACAGGGCTTATCTAAGTGGGGTAGGAATCAGGAGTTGGAACCAAACTGAGGATCAGCTAAAAAGTTCCTGGATAGAAGCAGCTTTCCATAAGACATGGCCACTGGTATGCCACATCAGTTTACTATCACCATGGCAACGCACAGACCTTACCACCCCTTTCCACAGCAATGACTCTACAAACTGGAAGCTACCACATTCATCCCAGAAATTTCTGCATAAACTGTTCCATGATTTGCATATAATTAAAAGTGGGTATAACTATGAGTGCAAAACTGCCTCTAAGCTGCTATTCTGGGCACAGCATCTGTGGGGTAGCCCCACTCGGCAAGAAGCAGAATCTCTGCTGCTTACTGTACAATGCCACTTCAATAAAAGTTGCTGTTTAACACCACTAGCTTGCTCTGGAATTCTCTTCTGGGCCAAGCCAAGAACCCTCCTGGGCTAAGCCCCAATTTAGGGGCTTGCGTGTCCTACATCATAAGTGAGGGGCCCTTTTAAGAGCAGGGTCTTGTGTGACTGCACAGGTCATATTTTCATGAAGCTGGTCCTGATTTTGATAAATATTACTTGAATTAATAAATGCCTTCTATTGATAAATGATTTGTTTTCCTTTCATATTATCTGTCAATCATATAAACTTAAGAGCTTTTAAATGGAGTAGCTCCTCAAAAAGATGGCACAGAGGCCACTGCCAGGAAATAAGAAACTAAGATATCAAAACTGACTGAGACGACTTCAGGGCATTATTGTGCACTAATTGGAAAACAATAATTACCCTGCCTTTTCTTAAGCAAACACAATATATTTGTACTTACTGTTTATTCAAATATATTACTCTTATTCTTTTAGATACAAGTATTGTAATAAATAGCTACTAAATAAACAGTTGTTAGTATTGTTGGAATTACTGTTAGATATTTCACATTCCTAAATGAGTTCAGGAGCTTTATTAGGAAAACCACCAGAAAATACAGTTCAGTGATGACCACCATATTAAGACTGAAGACCCAATTTCCTTAACTTATGTTATGGATTAAAAATACCAAAATTTAAAATAATACACCTTTATAATCCACAGAAAGCCTAAAAATCAATAATCAGATAAGAAAATATTATGTGAATATCAAAATGGCTTATATGAAAAATAACTTACATAACTTATTTTACCTAATATATAAAATTGGACATGATTATAGCTAACCAGAAAGAGTTTACAAGGTCTAATTGTTTATTGCTGAAGAACAATATTGCAAATTAAAGGTGTCAAATCTAAAATGTCAGTCCAGCTCTTGATATTTAAAACGTGCAATCAACACCTATACCTACAAAACAGGGTTGGATTAGCCCTGCCCTGAGGAGCTCTCATTCCATTCATGGTATAACCCATTATTTGGCATTAGTTATCATAACGATTTATGCATTATTACAAGCACACTCAGACTCACAAAAATCGCAGCCCAGGCTTATGCATTCATTTAAAGCTTCAGAGAAAAAAATATACATTTCAGCATCTCCCAGTGTTGTGTTGTTATTGTATCTATGCATATTGACAGACCTTTCATCATCATGAGAACTCCTTGTATCCAGGTTATAACCTTGGTCTCTGACCCTAGTCCTACGCTCAACTCTGTCTAAACTGTTTGTTCTAGCTTTGAAATAACTTCAAATGTGCCATCTTACAAACAGGCATCTAACCACGTTAATGATGATTTTCACCTGAGACAAAAGTAAAGCAGTATTTCCTAACATAGAAAAGAAAGGCTTCTGTGTTTTTGTTGTTGTTTTGTTGTCATTCATTGCAAAGCTGCTTTCTACAAGATGCACTAAAAACAGTAAGTTGTACGGAGTCAGAAAAAATCCAGGCTTAAACTCCAGCTCTGCCACGACCCAACTGATTAGGCTTGGACAAGTTAACTCATCATTCTAAGCCTGCTTCCCCTATTCATGGGCCCAGCTTGGAAAAAGAGTAGGGGAAAGGGCCTATGTGACCAAAACCAAACTTCCTAACCGGCCTTTCCTCCTTCCTCCTACCCCTTCTAAAATGTCTGCAGCTGAACTTCCTAAATACAGTTTTCTCTTTCCTTCTTCCTCGTCACTTTTGTCTTGCTGAGTTTTTGGATGGTATCCAGTGGGCAGCATATTTAATACCCAGCTTTGGGCTGACATACCAGGCAGAGATAAATTCACTTGTCTGGGGTCAAGCTTTCAGCCACAGTAATCTGCTTACATATGGGGGGAATTGAGCAAATAAGTACATACATTGAAGATAAAGGTAGCCAGATTTCCTGCTGTTGAACACACAAATGCATACTTGTTTATACACACAAATTCTCTAGGGTCTCTCTGCTGGGAAAGGCCAGTAATGAACACCTCTAGTGCTCAGAGCTTGTTTTTAAATACCACTTTCCACTAAAGAAACCAAAATTCCTGGCAGAAACGGCTGATTCCAATGCAGGTCAGGAAAATACAAGATAAGCGTGGCACGTTGTTGTGCTAGAAAATAAGGAAGTGATCAAAGAATGATGGAAACATGTCAAAAAGGGGCTTCTATTGGCTAAGTCTAAGAAAATTTGAAGTTAGAACTAAAAAAAATGTAATAAATTGATTAAAATTTGAATTCATGAGTCTATGCTGATGTAAACAAATAAACAAGAAATATATGGCATAGCAAGGAAAACTCTACCTTACAGTAAAATGCCAACTAATAAATCTAGAAGGATTGATAACATTAGAAAGTTGTCATTTGGCATCCATCACAGTAATAACAGATTCAAACAAGAAGCATCAATGGATGCTAAATCTGGAAGAAGAAAGGATGATGGGAAACAGAATATTTACAGTCTCGAAGCTTCTCCCTACAAAACACAAAGATTCTCCCCACAAAACACACATCGCCTATTAATTTGTGAATGTGACATATTTGCTAATTCACCTTGTAACAGAGAAATCTGGCAGACACAATCTTAAAGAAACAGAAGTTAACAACATGAAGCCATGGAATAAATTGAGATCATGTGAGACCTAAGAGGACTCACTGACTGAAGCACAGCATCTCCTCTATGATATTCCTGTCAAGGGGTCACAAACATGAGGAAACATCAGACAAACCTATACTGAGGAACATTTAATCACATAACCAGCCTGTATTCCTCAAAAATGTCAAAGTCATGAAAGATAAGGCTGGGTATGGTATCTCA
>NW_012102032.1:7393325-7411915 GCF_000951045.1 Mandrillus leucophaeus
GCTGACTACATATGGTAATACTGGATAAATATTAACTTACAGTTTTGATGCCTGCTCTGTGGTTTGGAAGGAGAAAGTGTCCTTGTATTAGGAAATAAACAAGTAAGTATACAGATAAAGACTGAAGAATCTTCATCATTCCCTAATCTTGGTGAAGAGTATACAAGAAATTTGAGTACTATCATGTTGCAGAAATGTTTCAAATGGTTTAATATGTTTGTTAATTGGACATTGAACTAAATGATGTTCTACACATTTCATTCAAAATATAAAAAACCAAAATATTTGTCATTCAGAAGTGTTTCATAAACATGAACTGTCATTTCACATTATCATACTAAGATCAGATACGATGCATATTTTCTTTCATTAAAGTAGAAAGCTACAAAGACCAACACCACTTCATTGCTATCGATATCACTGTACGTAAGAGTTTCATTTTGCAATTATTATACAAAAAATAAAATACTGGAGTCCAAGACGAAGACTGTATTACTGACATATATTTATACCGCTACCTGGAACTACAAGGAAGGGGTGCCTGGAGAAAAAGAATGGTGAGTGGAAATGTATTGTTGGTGTCGGGGATTTCAGTCTATGTTGTAAGAAAATTAAAGTATGAGAAATCTCATAGTTTAATTCTAGAAGAGCTGAGAATCTGGTACAAGAACCAAGGCGCATGCAGATGAAAAAGATTTTCAAACACTGTCATAACACAATATGAATAAATTTGTAGAATCATGGAGACCTGAAATTTTTAAGACAGTATGCCAGAGTATAGAAAGAAGTCAGAAGGTATTTAGATTTTATTGGTTCTGCAATTTTCTGGCCCTGTGACCACAAATTAATCAATTACTCACTCAAGGTGACCTTCATCACTCATGTGGACTACTGCAATTGCTTCCTAATTGTTCTACTTCCATTCCTCCCCCTACCTTTAATCCATTCTCCACAAAGTAACCAATATCTTTTAAAACATGTGAGTCAGATCATATCACTTGTAGGAGTCAAACATTCCAATAGCTTCCTATTACTTTTAGAATAAAATCCAAACCCTTGGGCATGGCTTTAAAGGCTGGTATTACCAGGCCTTTGTTACCTGTTCTGACCCCATTTCCAACCACTTTCCACTCTGCTCACTATGTTGGGAACACAGTGGCCTCCTTTCTGTTCTTCAATCATTCTAGCTCTTTCCTTCCCCTGGGCCTTTGCTTGGCCTGGAATCGTTATTGAGCAGGTAGCTCCTTATCATCATTCAGGTCTAAATTCAAATGTCACTTCTTCAAAAGGACCTTACTTTACTACCCCTTCTCATCACTGTCAATCATATTATGTTACTCCATTGTCTTCACTGTACTGATTGTTCATCTGAAGTTCCCTTATTTAGGTAACTGTTACTTGATTATTTTCTGAGTTCCTCAGTAGAAAGGACACTCCATCACGGAAGTGATCTTCCGCCTTGTTCTGTGCTATAGCGCCAGCAGGTCGATTGGTGTCAGGCTCACAGTTGAGAGGCAATAAATAAATAAAATGTCGAATGACTACTTAAATTTTCTCAGGCCTCCAAGTTCCTCATCCACATAGTGGGGTATAATTATACCTGCTCTGACCATTAGAAATGGCCAAGTAGCAAGTAGAAATACAGCCCAACTTCTAACTTAATTCTTACTGTGCCTCGGTCATCATGAAAGTCGCGTTATATGAATATTCTCATTTACTGTTATGATTTCCATTTTACAAGTAAGGACACCAGGTCTTAGAGAGCGCAAGTAACTGATCTAAGGGCACAGGGCCATGGTGAGGACCCGGGTAAAATTCTAGAACTGCCTAACCTCAGAACCTGAGCTCTTAACTGCTATTTTATCGTTTCTAGAAAGATGCTTCCTTCTAATACAGTAAAATCCGCTACGCTGTCTGCCCCCCTCGAGTTCGTCCTGTGGGACAACTGAAGAAAGCTATTACATCCCCCTAAGGGCTTCTTTTCTTTCAGTCTCTCCTTAAACGGCCCTCCTGTCCTGGTCACTCTCTCCCGAACAAACTTCAGCTTGACAGCCTCCCTCTTGCTCCAGCTGTGTGGTGATTTCCACTGGCCAAGTTGTAAAAAGGCATCAGAGCAGGGGAAGCCGACTGCCCACGGGCTGAGAAAATGCAGGCATCGTGGGTGTCCATGAGGGCTGCGGTTAACGCAGCAAGGCTTCCTGAGAGAGGTGATCCCCGAACCAAGTCCAGGGCAGTAAGCACAGGAGCCAGCGGCCAGGGGACCCCGGGAGAAAAGACCGCGGGAGAGCGTCGCCGGGGCTGCCAGGTGGAGACAAAGGCTGGTGGAGTTTAAATAAAGATCACAGGCACAACCCCAAGTGATGGCAAGCTTGCACGCGGACGGGCTAAACGCATTTTCCTAAACGTTAAGAGACGCTCTGGCGGGAAGCGAAGTGGGAGGAACGGTCACAAAGCAAAACGCAAACTTACCCGAAATCTGGCAACCCGGCCTCCGTAGCCCTACTGCAAGCGCTGCCACCTGAGGAGCCTGGTAGCCAAGGCAGCGGCAGGCTCAACCCAGATCTCGCGAGACGGAGCAGGCCTCGCGAGATTTGACCACGTCCCTGAGAGGCTGGTGTGTGTTAGTTCAGGGGATTATGGGAGGGCTCTGGCATCCGGGATGGAGGGGCGTCGCTTGCTGTGGCTGGCGTTGGATCCACCCTGGGTCTCCAGCCAGGGCTGCAGAGAGCGTAGAGCCGTTTCTTAGGCCAGCGTGGAGTGGGACAGGAGGTGCCGAGAGAGGACTGAGGTGGCTTGGGACATGGAAGCACTGCAGCCTTCCAGCCCGGCATCCAGCACTGCAGCCGCCGCGGCGGCCCAAGAGCTCCGACCCTTTCACGCGCGCGCATGTGGAGGAATGGCGGCGGCGGAACAAAACGACCCTCACTTACGTGGCCGCTGTCGCCGTGGCCATGCTGGGGGCGTCCTACGCTGCCGTACCCCTTTATCGGCTCTATTGTCAGGTAGGGGCCGCGCTGCCCGCAGGGTGGCGCAGATGCGAGAGGTGGGGGTGCAGGACAAATCCCGGGACAAGCCCTCGCCGTGCGGGTCGTAGGTGGAAGAGGTGTCCGATATTATCTACCTAAGAGGAGAGAGGTTCAGAACAGCCACTTAACACCCAAAGCCACCAAAGAAATTGGTGGCAGAACTGCAAGTAGCACCCAGTTCCTCTTAGTGATTGTGCTTATCCTGTGCTGCAGACTCCCTCATCTATGAACTGCACCTCGTCCAAAAAAAAAAAAAAAAAAAAGGTCCGCAGCCTCTAATCGGATATCCAGCAGTCTGCCTTACTCTTCTGTGCACACACGCTTTTAAAATGTATATTATTCATACATTCAGTCTGCAAACCACATGTGGTTTATGTGCTAAGGGTAACTCTGGAAATTGGGCTTATCGTGTTTCTTGTGCTTAAACTGGGATTAGCAGTTCCTCTATACAAAGAGGGATGAATTAGGCCTTTGAGGCTCTCTCTCCCGCCCCTTTTAATATATAACTGTAATGTACTTAACCTGGAATCTCTTAAGTACATTGCAGTGGTTCTGGGAGTGTGGCGCCCAGGACCGGCAGCATCAGCATCACCCGGGAACCTGTTGAAAGTGCAAATTCTAGGGCCCGACTCCAGGACCGAGTCAGAAACATGCGGGGGTGGGACCAGCAATCTGTATTTTAGTAAGTCCTGCAATTGATTTTGAGGCCAAGTTTTGAGAACCACTGGCAAAGTCAAGTTTCACGTATTTTAGAGATTTAGCCTTTGTCCTTAGCTAATAATTTGCAGCTTTGGCTGGGCGTTAGGATCACCCGTGGAGCTTCACGTTAAATACACGTTCCAGGGATCCCCTACCCCAGAGATTCAGGTTAGGAAGTCTAGAGTAGGGACAGGAATTTCGGTTTAAAAATCACGCCACAAGCGAGAGCTACACATTGTGTTCAGTAGGTATTTAAGATAGTGGCTCCCAAAATTCATTGTACAGCTGCATTGGGAATCACCTGGAGAGCTTCTAAAAATCCACACACATTACCTATTTTTATCACAATGCCAGAGTGGGAACCAGGCATCAGTAATTGTCAATTATGTTTTAGGTGATTCCAACGTGCAGGAAAGTTTGGGAATTGCTATTTTAACACCATGACTGGTATTCTTAGCTGGAGTTCACTCTGTCCGTGAGGCACGTTTATTTATTTAAATTTGTAGAGACGAGGTCTCCCTGTGTTGCTCAGGCTGGTCTCTATTCCTGGGCTCAAGTGACCCTCCTGCCTTGGCCTCCCAAAGTGCTGGGATTACAGGCGTGAGCCAACATGCCCAGGCTGTGGAGATTAATTTACCTTTCTTTTAGATGATGAAGCAGCAGAAGGCAAAAAGACTTTTCTTTTCTGGCATAGTCTCCTAATGCCAGCATTTATGTGGGAATGTGCAATAATTGATTTCTGAGGATGAGTATAGAATGTGAATTACTTTTCATCAGAGACCAAACCCAGGCATGAATTCTAAAACTACCAGTTGGTTAAATCATAAGCAGAACTGAATCCAAATCAGCAAATCTAGATCATTCTCAGACTGCCAAGGGTCTGGAGGGGAGTGAAATCTGTCCCTCAGGAAACATTTAGCAATGTGTGAAGACATTTTTGGTTGTCACAGCATGGAGGTGGGGGTATAGGGTGCTATTGGCATCTAATAGGTAGAGGCTGGGAATGCTGCTAAATAACCAACAAAGCACTGCCTCACCCCCAAACAACAAAAAATTATTCAGCTCAAAATGTCCATAGTGCTAAGATTGAGAAACTCTGCCCCAAACTGAAATAATTGATAATATTGTGTGTGAAATGTGCCCACATGCAATCATAGGTCAGGAAGGCAAATGTAATTTGTAATCTATCAGGTTCTTAGAGCTAGTGGCACAACTAGAATAGCGATCAGGACATCTTTTCAGTGCAGTTTTCTAGTCTTTTTGTCTATTTTACTTTCTCTAGGCATTGAACCTAGAACTTTGAAGAATCCATGTTCAAAGACTATATCAGGGAATCTTTATTGAGGGAGGATACTTAAAAATATTTTTATTCAAGTGACAAATTTTTCAGGAAAAGGAGTTACATCTTAAACATTATAGCACTCAGGCAGAAGGATAAACAAGGATAAAGGCTTGCCCTCTGATGCATCTTTTAGGGATATAATGTAATTCAGTTATGTTGTATGGCAGTTGAATAAAGTTAGTTGACTTGTGTAACAAACAGAGGATGCTAAAACACTGTATCTTGCTGGGAGTCTTCCCCTAGCCTCAAATTTGTTTTTTTCTTCCTAGCATAGTAACAGGCTAATTATCTGGAAATCAGAATTCTGGCAACCTCAAGTATCCGAAGAAAGATGACCTTGGAAGTAAGGGCTTTTTTTTTTTTCTTCTTCTTTTGAGATGGAGTCTCGCTCTGTCTCCCAGGCTGGAGTGCAGTGGCGTGATCTCGGCTAACTGCACCCTCCGCCTCCGGGGTTCAAGTAATTTTCCTGCCTCAGCCTCCCGAGTAGACCTAGGACTACAGGCGTGTGCCACCACGCCCGGCAATTTTTTTTTTCTATTTTTAGTAGAGACGGGGTTTCACTATGTTAGCCAGGATGGTCTCCATCTCCTGACCTCATGATTCACCCGCCTTGGCCTCCCAAAGTGCTGGATAAGGGCTTTTTTTTGAAAGTGATGTCAAGGAAATAACTGTCATGAATAAAAGAAGTGTCAGACACAAATACTCTTGATGCCCTATGATTATTTCTGTGGCCATAGGGATTAGGTGCTCTGATTACTGATTTATATAAAAGCTCTACTATACAGAGAAGTACAGAGAAAGATTCCAAAACATTAACCAACATGGGAAAATACATATGATGCCTTAGAAAAGCAGAATGTTAATAAAAGTGAAGCTACAATCTAATTTGGATTATAAAAGCTGTGATATGGAAAAGGACCAGACAGGAATATGGAAAAATTGAATTAACATTTTCAGTGAAATTATGAGGTGATGGGTAAATTTTATTTCTATTAACGAAACACTAGCAATGAAGAGAAATGTTTTTTTTACAAATGGCTAAGCTGGAAATTGTGAGTTCTACTATCAGTGATAATAGTTCACTTATCTAGTGATTCTGCTTTTCCCAGACTCATTTTTGACCATGCCAGGTAACCAAGGGATTGCTGAAAAAGAGAAATGACTGTAACGAATACAGGCTTATGACATCCCAAAAGTGGTCAGACTCTTAACAGTTACAGAAATGGTCAGTTAACCATATGTAAACTTGGCTCCAAATGGATTATTAATACTACATTGTTTTTAAACTTTTATCAAATAAATAGATCATCAACACCTAAAAGTATTGTTTAACATATTTGGTATCTTTTTCTAGACTACTGGACTTGGAGGATCAGCAGTTGCAGGTCATGCCTCAGACCAGATTGAAAACATGGTGCCTGTTAAGGATCGAATCCTTAAAATTAGCTTTAATGCAGATGTGCATGCAAGTCTCCAGTGGAACTTTAGACCTCAGCAAACAGAAATATATGTAAGTGACTACTAACCAGCCATTAAAAGATTACTTTATTAATGTAAATTCCTTTCTTTCATCACTTAAACTGTCAGAGAACTACTTTTAACAATGTGATTCTAATAAAACATGACATTTTTTCTTGTTCCAAACTGACTTTTACTGTCATGTAACTTTAAAGTATAAGTTCTGTTTACATTAGGTGTAAGGCACTGTCAAAAAGTAGTCTATGGGAATAAAAAAATTTATAGTAATGGAACCCGTCAGTATTTTGAAATTAAGTTTAGATGAGTGAAACAGTTGGGAATAGCAGTAACTGTCAGGCTATATAGCTTCCTGACTTTTCCTCAGGCATAGAAGCATGGGAAAAATGTGGAAAAGCATTGGTGACAATAATTAGTTTACTGGTTTATATCAAAAGTATCCCTGTCCTTCTAAAAGAAAAAAAAAATTGAGGGCCTTTGAAGTAATCAATAAGTAGTAAATAGTTATGTTATACTCCAGTGAGACTGAGACTATATCTAAAAGCTTTCCTAAAATTTTAACCAACTGTAAGAAAGATTTTAACTGATATCTCATTAATTGAGGATTAGCCAGAGTTAATTTCAACCCATATTGGAAAAGCCTTATAAATATTATTGCTTGCCCAGTTTAGTAAACATGACTGAATCCCTTAATAATTAAAGGTTTTATAGGTTATGATTATGAATCTTATCCAGTTACATGGTAGTATACAAGGTATTAGTGGCTGAATTGGTACAAGTGACAGAATATCCTTTGGAAAAATTTTTTAAGCCTTGCTATTTTCTTATTTTCTCCAAACAAAGTATTAACACTCTGTGGCATAATAAAGGTTCTAGTCAGTCAGTTTTATTCTGGTTTTAAGGTAAGTTTAATGTTGGTATCTTTAAAAAAAAATTTAAAAAGTCAATCATGACATTCAGGTATAAGTGTTACAGAAAAGTTGGGCTAGGGCTGTTATATGATTGGCTTGGACATATTTTAAATAATGTAATTTGCAGATTATTCCTTGAAGACCTCAAATATACAAGAGGACAATTCATAACTAATTGTGGATATTAGAACATTGGTTCTTCATTGACATATGCAAGTAAGTTTTTAAAGTCATATGTTTATGGGTAATACTCAATTTATTTTGCTGAACCCTGCATTAGATTAGGTATTATGGTCTGATGAATAGGCAAAATAATGAGACTAATTTAGCAGGGAAAAGAGGAACTTTGTGAGATTCAAAGTATTGATTTTATTTTTATATATATATATATATTCTTCAAAACAGGTGGTGCCAGGAGAGACTGCACTGGCGTTTTACAGAGCTAAGAATCCTACTGACAAACCAGTAATTGGAATTTCTACATACAATGTTGTTCCATTTGAAGCTGGACAGTATTTCAATAAAATACAGGTAAAACAAAGTGTAAACTTTACGGAATATGATAAAGGTACATAAACTATTTAGTATGAAACTTAGTGTTTTTAGTAGATCTTGTGATTTCTGAAAACTAATTTCTTCTAAATATCAAACTGTTTTTCTTCACTATCTATACCTGCTATGCAGATATTGAGAACCAAACCAAATGAATATCTGCTTTTAAGATTAGAATTTGTTCTTGATCCTTAAAGCAGAATTCATTGAGATGAAAAGATGCTCTTATCACAGAACTGTGTATTTAACCATATGCTTATTAAAATCAAGAAGTGTACTAGAATGCTAAAAGAACTGTATAGTTTGTTATGCAATATGAGAATAGAAATGTTATTAAAGTCTTTCTATAATTTCCAGTGCTTCTGTTTTGAAGAACAAAGGCTTAATCCCCAAGAGGAAGTAGACATGCCAGTGTTTTTCTACATTGATCCTGAATTTGCTGAAGATCCAAGAATGATTAATGTTGATCTTATCACTCTTTCTTACACTTTTTTTGAAGCAAAGGAAGGGCACACGTTGCCAGTTCCAGGATATAATTGAAGTCAGCAACTAAGTCTTCCTTCAAAGTTGATTTTTGGGAAAATCATGTATCCTGTCTTCTCAAAGGAGAAATACTGTACAATAATATGAAGTCTTATATTTTAAATAATTTTTCTCAACTAATTTATTTCACTTAAAATTGAGAGAACAAGTTCAGCTTTTGTCATAAGAAACCCACATACCTAGCTAGAATATATGATTGACTATTCAATACCATACTGAAGAGTTTGATAGTATTAAAATAAGCCATTTTGTTTTTTAAATATGCAGGCATGGGTTCATCTTAATTCTATAATTCCCTTCCAGATTATTAACTCTTCATACTTACAGCAATGAATCTGACAATGTTTTTCAAAAGTGTATGATCCGGGTTATTTGTTTCAAGTCATAGGCCAGAACTTCTGACCATGTTTATTATATCTAAAAGAGTTGGTTGCTGTTTTCCTTATGAACAGTCAGTATTTTAAAAGCTCAAAGTAGAAGAGGAGTCACTAAGTCCAACAGCTTGTCCAAAGATTTAAATTCTTATTTCAAATTTGATTTGTGCTTTAAGATTTAGGGCTATTTTATATTCAGAGTTCTGAATAGATGATTACTTTGAAATTGTAGTATCATGAAATTGAAATAAAATACATCTAGGCTACTAGCCAAAGTGTCATCATTACAAGCCCATGAATGTTAAAATGTACAGGTGGGATTGTGAAGATTTACTGACATCAAAAGTTCTTCTGGAAAAAAACCTTTGTAAAAAAAAAAAACATATTAAATTATTTTAATAGTGATTTATTTGTCATCAAATGTACAACTTATTCTAAATATTTTCATTTTCTGTGTTCCAAATAGAAATGTTAAGTTGCAGTAAAAAGAGAAAAAAAGACTATTTAGCATTACAAAGAATCATATTTCAAGGCCGCCCAATGTAGAGTCCAGTGACCTGTTCAGGACACCTGAAATACAATTAAATGACAATCATCAAGGTTTTAACAATTTACAGTTCTAAACCAGAGTATTATAAAGAAGTGCAAATTGACTTTTACATTCAACTTTAGTTAAATGAAGGCACTCAGTATTCTTCCTGAATAATACATTCAATTTCTCACATTTTATGCTTTCATCTATTCAGAATTATTTTGTAGTAAAATAATCTACTCTTACCACACCTGTGTGACGATTTCTAAATGTAGGAGGGCCTGTGAAATATATGACACTGCAGTTAAATTGGTTGGCCTAAGGACTAAGTAATTTTTCTGCTGCTGAAGTTTTAAGTGAGTATTTGTTCCCAAGAAGTTCTGTTGAAATCTCACGCTGTTGTCAGGAATCAGTGTTATCCTGGAACTGTTATTCTTCTATTTAATCTTCATCATAGCAGAAATGTTCCAGCGTGGCTTTGACATGGTGGCAGGTATTGTCTTCCAGGCTTCAAAGCTGCACAGTCTACCCTTTAGAGAGTTGGCACCTTTGATGTGGCTAGTGAGCTGATCATCCACTTTCTTCTAAAATAAAGAGAAGAAAATAGCCAGTATTCATCCTGTCCTCTTTCCCCATTCCTTGATAACTCTCTTGTCTTTACTGGGAGGCTGGAGAGCCACAGTCTAGTAGAAGAAAGGTAAGAATGTGCTTCTTCCATAGGGGAGGGTATAAGGGGAATAAATAAGTTTAATAGTTCATTGGTGATCATTAAATAGTAAATACATGGGATTAGTAGTGCTGAAAATAGGAAAAACTCAGACCTATTTGGAGTACTAACAGTAAATGGGCCTGCTGGTACCGGTTAACAAGTATTAACTGCACATAAAAGACAAATGCCTGATTTCAGTGCTACTCCTATTGCTCATCTATTTTGTTAGCATTAATATTTCTATACCATAAACTACTATATTTCCAAGTCTTATTTACAGATGAGAAAATCACAAAGAATGAATCTCATTAGTGAACAATGGTTCAGCACAATTGGAATGATTCAGGGGAACTCATATTTCAAAGTGACAGACTCAGATGGCTCTTACAAAATATAAATACTAAATATGTAAAGTGATAATTATACTGAAATTATATGGAATTAAGTTGTATAAGTTGAAGTCTTTACCTCAGTCACCATGATTTTCAGTTCCTTTGTGCTGGTGAGCATCAATTTCTTCATAAATAGCTCTGAAACAAGGCCATCACAGCAAAAGGGTTATATATCAATTTCAAAGTGCTATTTTCGTTTTTAACTGCCAGCACCGTAATTAAAAATTGAGCTGTTTTTGGAGTTCCTGCTATATATGAGTTAAAAATAAGTTTCTGCCCTGAAGTGTAAGTGTATATTCTAGTTTTCTTAAATTCTAATGTTGCACTTCCTTTTTTTTTTTTTTTGGAGACAGAGTCTCACTCTTTTGTCCAGGCCGGAGTGCAGTGGTGCTTTCTTGGCTCACTGCAACATCTGCTTCCTGGGTTCAAGTGATACTCCTGCCTCAGCCTCCTAAGTAGCTGGGATTACAGGGACATGCCACCATGCCCAGCTAATTGTTTTGTATTTTAAGTAGAGACAGGGTTTCACCATGTTGGCCAGGCTAGTCTCAAACTCCTGACCTCAGGTGATCTGCCTGCCTCTGCCTCATAAAATGCTGGGATTACAGGTGTGAGCCACCAAACCCGCCCTTAATGTTGCAATTCCTATGCCTCTTAAAAGTATGTATTTTATAGAACCAATTAATTTTTTATTGTGATTTAAATGAGAAATATGGCTCAAATTTGAACAGTTTATGTTTTGCTTAAAAAAGTCTTCAGTTCTTCTGGTTTCAAACATTTTTTAAAAATATTAGGACAAGTGTAGTGGCTCACACCTATAATCCCAGCATTCTGGGAAGCTGAGGTAGGTGGATTGCTTGAGTCCAGTATTTCAAGACCAGTCTGAACAACATGGCAAAATACCATCTCTACAAAAAATATAAAAATTGCCAGGTGTGGTGGTACCGGCCTGTTGTCCTAGGTACTCAGGAAGCTGAGGTGGGAGGATCACTTGAGCCTAGGAAGCGGAGACTGCAGTGAGCTGAGATCCTGCCACCGCACTCCAGCCTGGGCTACAGAGCAAGACTCTTGTCTTAAAAAAAAAATTAATCTTCCAGCTTATTTAACCTATGTGATAGTCCAGTCCAGACTCCTCAGCCACCTATAGCTCATCACTGCCATTTCTGTACATTTTTTATGTTGTTTAATGACATCCTTCATTCGTTTTTTTCTTTTTTTTTTTTTTTGAGACAGGGTTTCACTCTATCACTCATGCTGGAGTGCAGTGGTGCAGTCATGACTTATTGCAGCTTCAACCTCCCAGGTTCAAGTGATCCTCCCATTTCAGCCTCTCAAAATGTTGGGATTAGAGGTATAAGCCACCATGCCAGGCCCATTCAGTTCTTTATATGTATCTTACATATGTCTGTAAAATATCTATAACTGAAAGCACAACATTCATATATACAGTATAGCAAAACATGGCTGAGGAAAAATCTCAAAAATCACAGCACTGTGAAACCATGATCACCAAGTTCATAAGGCCCCAGAATGGTCCTACAATTTTAATCTTTGCCTAAAAAGTTTGGTCTCATCTCCCTCAAAACGATTTCAGTCTTCTTCACTCTCCTCAAACCTCTGACCTCTCTGGTAGAAACCTCATTCTTAATACATTAAATGTCTTGATATGGAAACTTTCTCATTTTCCCATCACTAAATCTTCAAGTTTATCTTCATCTGTATTGTCCGTTATTTCTGTGATCCTATCTATTCCTGGCTTCTGAAGCACTTCACCCAGTTATTCTCCCCTTCCTGAGTCTTCAGCCTCTCCTATGCCAGATCCTATTCTTTGACATTCACAGATTCTCCAGCATCTTCCATATCTCCCATTTTATACAAAGTACAGTCTTTAATTCCATCTGTACTTGTAGTAAATGCCTTGGTATCCTCTAGCTACCAAACTCCCCCCACCCTGCCTTTTTTTTTTTTTTTTTTTGAGGTTGAGGTTCACTCTTGTTGCCCACGCTAGAGTGCAATAGTGTGATCTCAGCTCACTGCAACCTCTACCTCCTGGGGTCAAACAATTCTCCTACCTCCTTCTCCTGAGTAGCTGGAATTACAGGCACCCGCCACCATGCCTGGCTAATTTTTGTGTTTTTAGTAGAGACAGGGTTTTGCCATGTTGGCCAGGCTGGTCTCGAACTCCTGACCTCAGGCGATCTGCCCACCTTGGCCTCCCAACGTGCTGGGATTATAGGCATAAGCCACCGTGCCCGGCCCAAAACCCATTTTCATCACTGCTTCTCATTTAAGTTCTAAGAAGTTATCTGCACTTACTGTCTCTACTTAATCTCTTATGTGCTTTTCAACTGAAATTTGGGTTCTGTATCCATCAGTCCATCAAAGTAGCTTTACTAAAATCATCAAGTGATCTCTAATCCATTATCTAGTTTTCAGTTCTCATCTTACTTGTCTGCCCCTAGCACTGTTCTTCACAGTTGTACTCACTTCTCTTTGCTTCCAAATTACAGTTTTCTCATCTGGTACTGAGCTCCCTGTTAACTTTCTTTACTCTTGGCTTTAGCATTTCCATTTCCTTGAATGTGCCAGAACTCTGTCCTCTGGGTCTTTGTACAGGTTGTTCCTTGAGCCTACAATATTCATTTCCAAACTTTTAACTAAGAATTGCGGGCCTCAGCTTTTAATGCTACCTGAAGCTTTCTCTAACCCCCATTTAAATTAGTTCTGTTATACACTTTCAAGTTGCCATATTCTTTCATAACAACACAAATTGTAAACCTGTATTTGGTGATTTGTCTAATTTCTGTATCCATGCTACATTTAATCTCTGTGAGGATAAGGGAGCATGTTTCTTGCTCAAAATTATAAATTAGTCCAGTCATAGTCCCTGGCACATAATATTGAAATAAATGAATCGTGTATATCTTCATAAACATACTGTTTGTCCTGGTAGAGCAAAAATTGTCAACCTGGGGTTCATGGACAACCAGTGATGTGAAAAAACCCAGTAATTTCCTGCAAGATTCTGTGTTTTTCCTTGGAGAGAAGTCCCTGAATTTCATGGGACTTTCAAAAGAACTGAGACATTCTGACCCCCAGAAAGACCCATCACAGGGATAAAGAGTTCCAAAGCTTCACCTCTCCAGCTTTTTACTGTCTCTCCCACCTCCAGTCTCTGTGACACTGCCATATCTACATAGAGCAATCTCCTAATTTGAATAGAATCAAGAAATTTTCCACTACCTATTTGGATGGAGAAAAAACAAGTTTCTAGAAAGCATACCTAGTTTAGTGCTAGTTTCTTAAACCACTAATATGATCAGTGATAGATCTACTCTATCAGGCAGAATGACTTAGAGAAATTTCTCAGACCTGAGTTAGGAAAAAATACATAGTGGACTCCTAAGTCCCTTAACATCTGCTCATAAATTAAGTCAACCATTACACTGAGGGATTAAACCAGGGACCATAATATCAAATGTCTACACATGTCAGCCAAAGAAGAGATGCAGAGGGTTGGGTGGGACTGTAAGCAGATAGGAAGGGTCTCCAGGGACTATAGGAATACAATCAACTTGATTAATCACCTTTTTTCCCCAAACCCTGTGTGGAATGCAGCCAGCTAGCTGGTTTAAACCAGCTCATGACAGACCTCAGATGGATCCTAGTGTACTTGCTTCATTACCATAACATGTGACCTGTGTGCTGAAATAACTCACTGCATCTGTACAACTGCAGCCCCTCTCCATATAATAACATACCCTCTTCCCTATCACCCCATAAAACCCTCCTGTCACTTTCCTGCTTTGGAGACGATGCCCAGTGGTTTATTTGTGACAAGTAATAAAACTCCTATTGCTCAAAGCCTACATTCTTGGTTGGTTATAGTGGCTCATGCCTGTAATCCCAGCACTTTGGAAGGCTGAGACAGGAGGATTGCTTGAGCCCAGGAGTTCAAAACTAGCCTGGTCTACATAGACCCCCTTCTCTATTAAAAAAAGAAAAAATTAAAAGGCTGGGCATGATAGCTTACACCTATAATCCCAGCACTTTTTGGGAGGCTCAGGCTCAAGTTCAAGGTAAATGAACTTGAGACTAAGAGTTCGAGACCAGCCTGGGCAACATGGCAAAACCCTGTCTCTACTGAAAAATACAAAAAATTAGCCAGGCGTGGTGGTACGTGTCTGTGGTCCCAGCTACTCAGGAGGCTGAGGCATGAGAATTGCTTGAGCCTGGGAGGCGGAAGTTGCAGTGAGCCGAGATCACCCCACTGTACTCCAGCCTGATAGAGTGACACTCTGTCTCAAAAAAATAAATTAGCCAGGCATGGTGGCGTGCCCCAATAGTCTCAGCTACCCAGGAGGCTGAGTAGGGAGGGCTACTTCAGCCTCGTAAGTCAAGGCTGCAGTAAGCCATGATCATGCCGCTTTATTCTAATTGGAGTGACACAGCGAGACCCTGTCAAGAAAAAAAAAAAAAGAATAACCTGTGTTCTCATGGAGGGTTGTCTGTTACTCACCAGATGAATGAATCTCAGGTTTTTTTAGGGGTAACAAGTCCGGCACCCCAGATGGGACCCAGGCCCTGACTTGACTTCCCATATAGGCTCCTGGCAGGCAAAGCAGTGGGCTGTGGAAGCCTGCCTGGGCCAACTCATCTTGGTTGCCAAGAGGGAGACTAGAGAAAGGCCTTGGGACCCCCGAACTGGTGTCTAGTGTAGTCCACTAACCAGCACCACAAGATCTCTCTGGGAGAGTAGAAGTGGCTGCCTAGAGTCCAGACCTTTTGCTCGGTGTTCCTTCGAAGCAGCAGCTCCATTAACTACTAAAAGAGTGGTCTGGGTTTTGATCATTAGGATTCTGGGTTGTCAGGATTAGGACCTAGGTCAAGGGATCCAGGATTGAGAAAAAGAACTTCCTTCTTTCAGGTGTGGGAGACTGAGAGACATCGCCGTCGTTTTAACAAGGGGAATCCCCAACATAAAGACAAGGATGCTTGTCTTCAGGAGTTGATCCCTATCTAGTATGACGGTAGGGCTCGATATTCTTCTTGTCTGTGGCCTGAAGGAATATGAAGTCTGGATTCCTCTACCCTTAGTGTGTGGCAACCCCTAAAATATCAGGCTTTGTTTTGCAGCAGTCACAGAAGGATTGCTGTTGGTTTGATGAGGAGACCAACTTTCAAAGGGGGCAGTTTTGGTGGGATCATGATCCCTGGAACCAGAATGCAGTGATACAAAGGTTATGTGAACAGAGTGTGTGTGCTTTCTCTGAGGAAACACCTCACTTGATTGATTTACCTACCTCCCCACCACCTGAGCTGGATCCAGAACTACTTCAGTGTCTCCATGAGATCTGGGAGGCTGCCCGGACTGAACATGATCCAGGGAAAGGAAATCACTGTTACACTCTCAGCTCCCCAGGACCTTCACTCCAGATGGCTTTGCATAGTGACAAGCAAAGAGGACCACAAGTATTCAAGCTGAGTTGTGGGATTTGTGTTATCATTAATCTCCAGAGTTTGGAAGTCCCTCAAACTCTGTGCAGAGACCCTAGGATGTGGTGAACCAGGTCTTGGAAAGAGAGCTTGTTGGGGTGCCTCCTCTGGCAATGGAAACTGCATATCAACTCATGACCAAAAAGCAAATGATATATTACTGTAATAGAGCCTGGCCCCAGTATTCCCTAGGAGATCAGAAGAGATGGTCTGAACGTGGGTCACTTACTACAATTCTCCAATTGGACTTACTTTGCAAGAAATATGGTAAATGGGAAGAAATACCCTATATGCAATGTTTTATGGCCCTCTATCAAAACCCTGCCCTGCAGATGAAATGCAGAATATGTAAATTGGCCAAAGGGAACTATATTGCCAATTCTAGAAGCCTCTGGAGAGGAAGCACCAGTCATGTGGGGGCCTATAGGGAAGGGAACAAGAAGAGTCCCTTTATTTCCCTCTTCAAGAGAAGTGAGGCCCTCTAACTCTACTCGGGGCCTGGTACCTTGACCAATACAGGGGCATAGTCCACCTTCTTCCTTGCGAATGGTGCTCTCAGCACCTCCAGGGGAAAGCAAGGGCCCATTATGTACTTGCCGGGCCCTCCAAACTCTGCAGAGCCAGCAATGGCTCCTGCTATGGCAATAGCAGGCCCCCGCCCCCGCTGTACTCTTCTTTGCCAGGGAGCACCACTCATAGTGGGAATGCATATAACCCTGGAGGGTGACTGTTCCCACTCAGAGCGTGCCTGTTGGAGAAAGAGGTTTTGCTTGGGTCTATGTTTTTTAAAACTGTTGACTTGTATAACTGGAAATCCCATAGTAAGGGCTTATGGGTGAGGCCACAAGAGTTCATAACTCGCATATGGAGAATATTCTCCACACATAACCCTACCTGGCCAGGTGTGCAGACCTTAACAGCAACCCTGCTCACAGCAGAAGATAAATCTGCCACCATGGCCAAAACTGAGGAGGAGGCAGACAATATGTGTGCTGATAACCTGGTGTCCTGTCCTGTTGAGGTGTTGGTCCCAATAGCTAACCCAAACTGGGACCCCAATGATGACAAGAATCAAGAGTGGCTTCATCATTATAGGAATATGCTTCTCAGAGGTATGAGGGAAGCAAGCCAGCCCCCGGTCAATTGGGGAAATCTCAGAGAAACAGAACAAGGCCCTAATGAAAATCCATCAGCATTCCTAAATTGATAATAAGAATGCCTCCAGAATTACACCCCTTGGGACCCAGATGACCCAAAAGCCAAGTAGTACTTTAATCCCACTTCATCTCTCAGCCCCAGATATTCAGAGAAAACTCTAAAAATTGGCAATAAGTCCACACACTCCCCCTTTCCAACTGGTAGACATCTCCTTTAAGGTCTACAGTAAAGAGATGTGGCATCTGATGAAAAAGAGGACAAGAAGATGCAGCAGCCCTACAGACTACTTCAGGAAAACCAGGAAGAAGATGGCATGAGTGAGTGACCAGGGCCCCCACCATGGAAATCAGGGCCTGCCTACACTGAGGCCCAAACAATGTGCTTACTGGAAGCAGAAAGGATGCTGGGAAAGGGAATGTCCAAATCATCCCCAGAGAGGGAAGAAAGAGGACAAGCCTGAGGTACCAGTTCCCTGTAACCGGACAAGAAACTGATGGATGGGGCCATGAGGCTCCCTGCCTGGCTCCTCAAAGCAAGATCCACATCTCCCCTCCAGGTTACACAGAATAAGGGGGGCAGCCAGTTGGGTTTTTAAATTTTTTTTTATTTTTTTGAGAGAGAGTCTGTTACCCAGGCTGGAGTGCAGCACTGTGATCATGGCATACTGCAGCCTCCAACTAGGCTCAAGCAGTCCTCCTACCTTAGCCTCTCAAGTAGCTGGGACTAAGGCACACCTGGCTAATTCTTTTTGTTTGTAGAGACAAGGTCTCGTTATGCTGTCAGGGCTGGTCTTGAACTCCTGGGCTCAAATGATCCTCCAACCTTGGCCTCCTGAAGTGTTGGCATTACAGGCATGAGCCACTGTACCCGGCCACCAGCTAAGTTTTTGATCAACACTGTAGCCATGTTTTCTGTGTTGATCACTAAAAGTGGACCCTATCCAGGAGGGAATGTATATAAGGGATGTGTCTCATAAAGGAAATAAAAGATTCTTGGAGCCTCCGGTCCATGAAGTGGTATCTAAAACTTTGACTCATTCTTTCTTCTGTTCCCCAAATGTCCCATTCTCCTTTTGGACTTCTAAGTTTGGAGCCACAATTTCTCTAAATCAGGACAGGATAGAGGTGTTCTGAGCCCATGGCACTGCTATGCTAGGCGTAGTTCCTGGGGAAGTTCCAAACTTGGGACCTCATAAGACTCCTTGGCTAATGTGGTACTAGATAACTGTATAGCATTAGACTGCCTCTTAGCAGTAACAGGGAGGAGACTGTGCAGTTATTAATTCCTCTTGCTGTACCTGAATAAATACCTCAGGGGAAACAGGAAGTTAACATTAGGAAAGTCCATGCCCAAGCCTCTCGGCTCCACACTTTTAATCAA
>NW_012102032.1:7412007-7426563 GCF_000951045.1 Mandrillus leucophaeus
CCAGAGTCTCACTCTGTTGTCCAGGTTGGAGTGCAGTGGTGCATAATCTGGGCTTACTGCAACCTCCACCTCCCGGGTTCAAGCAATTTTTCTGCCTCACCCTCCTGAGTAGCTGGGACTATGAGCGCTCACCACCACACCTGGCTAATTTTTGTATTTTTAGTAGAGATGGGGTTTCACCATGTTGCCCAGGCTGATCTCGAATTCAGGGTGATCCGCCCGCCTTGGCCTCCCAAAGTGCTGATAAGGGAGAAGACCACCCTCATATCTTCTTATGCCCAATTTCTGCCTCCAAAGAAAGAAGCAGTAAAAACTAAAAGGCAGAAGTGAAATCCACAGGCAGACAGCCTGGCGCTGCACCCTGGGCCTGGTAGTTAAAGATTGACCTCTGACAATTGGTTATGTGATCTATACATTACAGACATTGTATAGAAAAGCACTGTGAAAATCCCTATCCTGTTTTGTTCCGATCTTATTACCGGTGCATGCAGCCCTCAGTCATGTACCCCCTGCTTGCTCAGTTGATCACGACCCTCTCACACGCACTCCCTTAGAATTGTGAGCCCTTAAAAGGGACAGGAATTGCTCACTCCGGGAGATCGGCTCTTGAGATGGGAGTCTTGCCGATGCCCTCGGCCGAATAAACCCCTTCCTTCTTTAACTAGGTGTCTGAGGAGTTTTGTCTACAGCTCGGTCCTGCTACACTGGGATTACAGGGGTGAGCTACCACACCTGGCCTAATAGCCATGCTTCTAACTCTATTTGAGAAACTCTCAAATTAGCAATACCAAGTGTTACTTGGTTTCTTCCCCTAACGGGGCCACTAATTTTGTTGCTCTTACTACTGTTGTTTGGTCCCTGCATCTTTAACCTCTTCATAAAATTCGTATCTTCTAGATTAGAAAAATTTCAACTGTAGGTGCCTTTGTGACCTATCCTGGGAGACCCTAAAACATATTTAGTTTTAGTGCCTAGAGATTTTCACTCCTCTAACATCTCTGGATACAGTGTCCCTGGATCAACATGAAGAAGTTACAAAAGAATGCCCTCTGACCCTGGCCCCTAAAGAATTTACTTGTGCTAAGTAATAAAATGGCTATTGATCAAAACCTGTGTTCTTGGGAAGAGTCATCTGTTACTATCCAGGTGAATGAACCCTGGATTTTCTGGTGGGTAACAGGGCCTGAGGGCTGCAGAGCCTGCCTGTGTAAAGGAGATAGCTACTACTCAGCCCCAGCCCATAGCTGGCATGTAAAAATTCAGGCTTGGTGTTGCCAGAGTAACTAAATGATCAAGAAGTCCAGATTTTTTATTTTCAAATATCCAAGTTTTCAGCTGTTGGCAACTGTGGTCTTATGATACATACTGTTTTTGTCTAAGGTTCCTGGCTTACAACTCCCATAGCCCTTGTTACAGTCTTTTGTTATAATGTTGGGTGTGTCAGGCCTTAGGAGCCAGCCTCTGGAAGCAGAATTGCTCTGACCTTCTCTAGTCCTCCTTTCACCTGCCCCAAGGCACCACTCTAATTGCCCACCTTTTTGACTGTGGGTCATAAGAGCCTCCCTAGAGAGAGTCCTGCCCTATACCCTGGGGAAAGGAACTGCTGACATCAAGAAGCTTCCATTAAAAACCCTAGAGGACTGGGTTGGGGTTGGGGTGGGTCGAGTCAGTTTCTGGATAGCTGAACATGTGGAAGTACCTGGAGGGTGGGACTCCAGGGAGGACACGGAAACTCCATGGCCTCTTCATCTGCATCTTTTGCAATGTCCTTTATAATAAACAAGTAAATGTAAGTATTTCCCTGAGTTCTGTGAGCTGCTCCAGCAAACTAATCAAACCCAAAGAGGAAGGCATGGGAACCCAACTTGAAGCCAGTCAGTCCTAAGTTTGGAGGCCCAGACTTGTGACTAGTGTCTGGGAAGGTAGGTGTCAGGGTGGTGGAGACTGAGCCCTCAACCTGTGGGGTCTGACACTATCTCCAGGTAGATGGTGTTGGAATTGAATCAGAGGACACCCAGCTGGTGTCCACTGTAGAATTCATTGCTTGCCTGCTGATGGAGAGAAATCCTCACATATTTGGGGGTCACAAGTGTCTGCATTCATTGTTATATCAGTGTGAGAGCCAAGGAAAAACATGGTTGAAAGTTTCCCGAACCAACAATTAATTTTTAAAATGCACATTTTAAATTCTGCACAGGTCAAAAAAAAAAAAAACCAACTGCAAGCAAGATGCAGCCTGTAGGCTGTTAGTTTCCAAACAATGATTTCCAAAAAATGTGCTTTAATAATTTTTAACAATTTGGGGAGTAACCTTCAGTCACTCAAAGTATATTAAAGTTCTAAGGACTTTACCATTCCACTAATATTTATATATCTTGCCCAATATGAAATCATACAATAATGCTTTAAGGATTTTAAGTAAAAGGTAATTGTTATACTAATGCTTTGGAAGACTAAAAACAAGTTCTAATATAAGATTTTTTTTGGATCAGTTCTTAAAGAGCAGCTAAAATATTCCATCAATGTGGCATAAACTTACGTCACCAGTGACTAGTACCCTTCTCAAGCTAAAGAGAACATGACTTTCTGCCAAGGAATCTACGAGGAGTCCATTAAGCTTGTTAGTTCCAGTTACTTCTTAATGTGCAACCCCAGCATTTTTATTTTTTAGTCACACGGCTGGAACGATAAGACCATTAAGAGTAACAGCTGCCATAAAACCTCATAAGGCATTTTTAATAAGGCCATCAATTTCTGGCAAGACCTAAACAAAGTTAAATATATAACCAAGACTGTTAGCTCTGCTATCAAAGGGAACCAAGACAAAAAAATCAGTTAATCATTTTGTAAATGACTTACTCTGTAGTGACAGCAGGAGCTAAGGGATCAAACTCCATTACCTCGTAGTAATTAGGTGGCTGGAGATCACTTTTTGTCATCGCTTTAGGCAAAGAAAGAGACCAGTAAACATACATTGTGCTTTTCGAGGAATACATGTAATTGATATTCTTTTTATAATTTATACTTCAAATATTAGATCCTAATAAACACAACCAAAACAGACTGGTGTTTCAATGCTACTCCCAAGTTCAACAAATCTGTATATAATAGAAAGGTTTCCAAACCTCAACTACCTTAGCAGTCAAAACACAATAGTCAGTTTAACACAAGTTTAACACAAGCATTTTTACAGTCTCTTATAGTCAGTCATAATGCTATCTGCCCTGAATTTGTTTCATTAGCTTAAAAATACAAAGAAGTACCTCTAATTTCTCCTATTTTCAGTTACCAACGAATCTCTGGCAGACGCATATATTCTCGTAAGTTTCCTTATTTGATGCAAATAATAAGGTCCCATGTACCTGGATGATTGCTGGGCAAAGGTGGCAGACTCTGGTTTGATGGTGCTGCTGCAGTGGTTTGTAGACTAACCGGCTGTAGAAACACTGAATTTGAATGTTCCAGAAACTGAAGAAAGCATAACACATGTTCATATAAACATTCTACATTAAGCTTTTCTTTTATTAGTTAAACTCCTACACTTCCAAGTACATTATTCCAAGAACCATATACTTTGAACTGGACAAGAACAAGTTGTTTGTAATTATTACTTTAGTATTTTTAGGTAATCATCACTTATGAGATTTACTTCATTTCTGCTGGGCATGGTGGCTTACATGCCCAGATTTCCACATTCTGAGTGAAAATAATCCTAACACTCAGAATGTGGAAATCTCTTGTCCTTTATTTTGTCTCTTGTCCTTTTTTTGTCTATCTCAGCAATTTGGGAGGATGAGGCGAGAGGATTACTTGAGCTCAGGAGTTCAAGATCAGCCTAGGCAACAGCAAGACCCCAGCTCTAAAAAAAAAAAAAAAAAAAAAAAAAGCTGGGCATGGTGGCTCGCATTTGTAGTCCCAGCTACCCCAGAGACCAAGGCAGGAGGATCGCTTGAGCTTAGGGGTTTGAAGCTGCAGTGAGTTACGATCATATGATCTTGCTATATATTCTAGTCTAGGTGACTGAGTGAGATTCTATCTCAAAGGCAAGAATTTACTATATGTTTGTCTGGATTTATGCCTAATGCACCCCATTTCCCATAGAAACTGAAAAAAACAAAACCAAAAACATATATTGCTTTTAAAAATGAAGCAGATTCAATGGCTCAGGCCAGATTCTCTGTTATTTCACTCTGAATATAAAATCTCAGTCCTGAGTAGGAAAAAAAAAATCTTAAATCTACAGAGAGGCACTCAGTGACACAACAAAATCAGGACTGATAAAACATTAAAATCATAATTAGAAATTTCTCAGAATTTTCCTTATTCATTCCACAAATATATCCTGGGTACCTATCAGCTGCCAGGCACTATTAATAAAGCAATAAAGCAGACCAAGTTCCTGCCCTGATGACACAGACAATCAACAAATGTAAACAGATATCCAATGGCATGTGCTCTAATATAAAAGCAGAGTAGTGGGTGGGAGAGAGACTGAAGTAGAATACTGCTCTAATAGGTCATGGTCAGGAAATGGCTCATCATTGGGGGCATTTAAGCAGAGCCTGACTAAAGTGAGTCTTGTGGTTACTGAAGAGGACACAAGTTCACAGTCTCTGAAGTGGGGACAGCCAGTGTGGTTGGAACAGAGTGAGCCAAAGTAGAGAGGGGCAGGAGGTGAGGCTGGAGAGGTGACAGGTGTGGTCAGATCAGCATTTCAGGCATTTACTGAGTAAAATGGAGTGAGGAAGAAACTCATAGGTGGGTTTTGAGCAAATGAGTGACATAATATGACTTTACTTTTTGAAAAAGAATGCCCCAGTTTTTGTTTTGAGAATAGATTATGAGGTGGGCAGGAGGGATGCGAAGGGAGGCAAAGGTTGAAACAGGGCTTCCCTTAGAGGCCACTGCATTGTCCACCTGA
This sequence comes from Mandrillus leucophaeus, assembly GCF_000951045.1. NCBI lineage: Eukaryota > Metazoa > Chordata > Mammalia > Primates > Cercopithecidae > Mandrillus > Mandrillus leucophaeus. The sequence continues at coordinate 7,416,929 of NW_012102032.1, forward strand.
TGGTGGCTTGGACTAAGATGCAGAAGTGGAGGTGGTAAGAAGTGGCTGGATAATTGACATACTTTAAAAGTAAAAGGCAAAAGTAAAAGTAAAAAGGTGGATGTCAAACACTATTACCCAAGGTTTTTGACCTATGCAGCAAAGAGTAGAGTGGCCATTGACTGAGGTGGGAAGCCTGCAGGAAGGGCAGGTTGAGAGTGGAGACTGGGAAGAAATCAAGAGAAGACATTAAGTGGAAAGTGGATATATGAGTTCTGAGTTTAGAGAAGGGGTCTGAGCTACAAGAGATACAAACTTGTAGGCTGTCAGAAATTGAATGGTTATTTCAAGGTATGAGACCAAAAGACCACAGAGGAATGAATGTAGATAGAGAAGTCTGAAGCCTGATCCCTGGGGTCTCCAGCAATGAAAGGTCAGTAGAGGAGGAAGAGCCAGCAAAAGAGATAGAGAAGAAATGAAAGGGAGGCAGGAGAAGAACCAAAGTGACTGATATCTGAAAGCCATGTGTGCAAGAAGGAGGAAGTGATCGATTTTGTCATTTGTTGCTGATAAATTAGATAAAATGAGGGACTATGGAACTGCAGTTCTAAATTTCATAATACAGAAGTCACCAGTGATCTTGACAAGAGTTATGTCCACAGAGTGGTAGAAGAACGTGTCTGAAGTCTGTCAAAGAGAATACAAGCAAAGGAAGTGGAGACAGCAATTACACACTCCAAAAAAATTTTGATCCTTAACCATCTTGCCAACAGGGGCTGCGCATCAACACAATACTGAGCAGAACATGGGAATTAATGACCGTGAGTTATTTTCTGGCCACAAGAATCTGCTGACTAGGCGCACTGCTAGAAAAGAGTCTTGTTACTTACGTTATCATATGCGTGGCTTGAGGTGAGGTTTTGGCTGATCCTTTGGGAAAACCTAGGATAGTGTGATAACACAGAATGATTACCCTACAGTGAGAACACAAATGCAAAAAGTAAGATCATTTTCCTAGTCTAAAAACAAAACCTAAAATGTACCTTCAGACCGCATAAAGTGTCATTTTGTAATAACTATTTATAAAACAATTGGTTTTTCAGCGCACAGCAGGTTTTGATGCCATGGGCAGTGGGAGCCCTGAGACTGTGGAGTATGCACACAACACTAAGAACAGAGCCTTTAGTCTTTCCATCAGAGTAGCTACCACCCCATCGTTTCCTAAAGGATGAGTAGTAGTATAGAACACAGGTTAAGAAGAAAGCTGTGAGGGTTCCAGTCCAGGATAAAGCGGAGCAAACGTACTGCACCCTGTCTCTCCACTGAATGTCACTTAAAAGTGGACAGAATGCATAGAGCAACTCTTTGAGGACTCTGAATAACAGGAGCAGCCTCATTGGGAAAGAAGACCAGAGTTCAAGTATCACTGAACTGTTGGTGAATTTACTGTTTTCTGTCCCTTTGTATTTCCTGACCAAATGCAATGCAGCCTGAACCCTAGGCATCAATGAGAAAGACAGAGCTCTAGGAGAAGCCTTCTCATTCTCAAGGAGCAGGAAAGGGAAAATAATCCTAACACTCAGAATGTGGAAATCTCTTGTCCCTTTTTTTGTCCTCTTCTCTCTGTTCTCTCACACCCCAAACCACAGGCAACCCCAAAGTGGCTGTAGCGACAGCAGAGGCAATGGGACCTGTAGGAAATTGAAACAGTGAGAAGAATCTTCTTCAATAGGAGCTGTGATACCCACAGCTTTTTTCCTTTCTCTCCTGCCATTTAGTCACAGACATAAGCATAGTCAAGGAAATGTGTGGTATCATAGGGTAACTAAAGCTCCAGCTTTATGACTGGAGAAACAAAAATGGGAGTCCCAGGAAACTAGAAAGTACCAGATAAATCACGATGATGGAGGACTCAGGAAAACAACCCCATGAAGTTGTTTATGAAATACTGAGCTCACCCCCCGGATCCCACCGCAGTCATGATGCCAAAAATGGTGAGAAGTGAACAAACAACCTGCCATCTGGACCTTAGATTGACCACAGGATGGAACATACATGAGACATATTTGAATGGCACTGCAAAGGCTTTGAAAATGTAGCTGACATTGGAGCCACCCCCCATAGAAGAAGGGTAAAATTGTGGTATGAATCTAACCAGGTTGTTTACATACTAAAATCAAAATATCAATATTCTTGATATGATTTAAATTAAGACCAAGAGTCTCCTAATAAGACATTAAAAATGCCCAAGATAGAATCCAAAATTATGAGGCATATGAAGAACCATGAAAATTTCAGCTTGCACGAGAAGACAATAACAGATATCGATGCCAAGAGGACACAGATATTGAAATTATCTCAGAGATATTTAAGGCAGCTATTGTACACATAGCTCCAAAGAACTGCAAACAATCTTTAAAAAAAAAAAAAAAAACACGGAAAAATAAAGTCACAGCAAAAACACAAGATATAAAGAACCAAAATGAAATTTCAGAACTAAAAACCCCAATAACTGAATTAAAAAAAAAAAACTTACAGAATGAGCTCAATAGCAAAATGGAAATGACAGAGGAAACAGTCGGTGAACTTGAACATAAATCACAAAGTATCCAATCTAAACAGAGAGAAGCAAAGAGTAAAACAGACAAACAGGACCCCAAACACCTATGAGACAATGGCACAGGTCTAAAATTTGTGTCATCAGGGTTCCAGCAGAAGAGCAGAAAGATTGTAGTTCTGAAAAAAAGACTAAAAACATCACAAGTTTGATGAAAGACATAAAGCCACAAACCACATTCAAGAAGTTCCATTAGTGGGTTAAATGGTGGCCCCCCAAAAGCTATGTCATGTCCTAATTCTCAGAATCAGAGTTTCTGGGGACCAGCAACTTTTTGACAGTCACCCAAGGGATTTTTATGCACACTGAATTATTAGATCCAGTAGGCTACAGATTAAAACAGGCAGCTATTAGCTGAAATTTGACTCTTAATGAATTTTATAGATACTTGTTGTTAATGGGCTTTTATCTGTATTATTCTTTCTCACATTACCCAACAAGATTAGCAAGACAACTCAAACAGAATCACCTACTTTAAACCACATTATTTACCAAGCAACTTCAATCTGCCTACATGTCAGCATTTACTTGTATGTAGCCAAGACAAGAGGTAGCCAACCAAAGAAACTGACCTAACTCAGTATCTTCATGAGAGAGCCATTGACACTTTATCATTTCCCAACACATGAATCCTTTCTTCTCTTCTTCCCTTATATTTTGCTCTTTTTTCTTCCCAGTTTGATTCTTCTTTTTCATTTTCCTCCCTCTGCCCCTCCCCCTTTTAAATATAGAAAAGTAATTCAGTGATTGGGTACACAAGTATTTAAACAAAACACTAGGCAACTTTTTTAAAAATCTAAATCCACTGATATAAACACACTGCCAAAATATGTTAAGTGAAAAACAAAAGCGAAGTTCAGAACAGAGTGATAGTATGCTGCATTTTATTGAGTAATGGAGAAATTCATATTCATATTTGCCTACAGACACTATGGAAGGACAAATTAGAACCTAACAAAGTAATTATCTGGGTGGGAGTAGAGCATGACACTAGGGAAAGGGAAAGAGGGAGGATGAAGAGGGAATGAGAACAAGAATTGTCTTATACAACTTTTTATATTGTTTTGATATCTGAATAATGAAAATGTATTGCCTATTATCTAAAATGTATACACTTAAAAGGAAAAAAGCTATTGACATTGGCATAAGGCAAATTCAACTGCTATTTATTCTATCCTGCCTCTTCTGGAACTTACATAACCACTCTTTCACTCTTTTTCATTATTTTCCTTCCTGTATCATTCTTGTTTCTTTATGTGAATAGAGGCAAATATTAATATATATTCTTATTTACAACTTTCTTACACAAATGCAATATATTACACACACACTACTTAGCACCTTTTTTTTCCTACTTAGCAATAAATATATTGGTGATTATTTTATCCCCCAGCTATATAGTAATATGTTGTACAGATGTTTAACAGTCCCCAACTGATGGATACTTGAGTTGTTTCCAATTACTTGCTATTGCCCAAAACATTGTAAAGAATAATCTTGTAAACACCTAACTCTGTATAAGTGTGGTAAAAATTTATACACATAAGATTACAGATTGAAAGAAATAAATGCATTTATAATTTTAATAGATATTGCCACTTGCCCCTAGAAGAGTTACATAAATTTTGTCATAGTAACTGTCTTTCCATAGCCAACAAAGTATGTTATGAAATATTGGTACTTTTGCCACCCTGAGAAGTAGAAAACGATTTCTTATTAGACTTTAATTTACATTTCTCTATAAGTAAAGTTGAACATCATTGCCTATGTTTATAGGTCATTAATATTTCTTTTTAATACTGTACTATCAGAAAACCTGATGGCTGGACGCAGTGGCTCACATCTTGTAATCCTAGCACTGTGGGAGGCCGAGGCACCTGGATCGCTTGAGCCCAGGTGTTTGAGAATAGCCTGGGCAACATGGTGAAACCTCATCTCTACTAAAAACACACAAAAATTAGTAGGGCATTGTCGCATACGCCTCTAATTCCAGCTACTCAGGAGGTTCCAGCTACTCTATCAGGTTTTATTAGTCCAAGTTTAATACTGGACTATCAGTCCATCAGACTTGCTACTTACTGGCCATACAAACTTGGGCAAGTTCTAGTTCCTTCAATAGAGAAATGACCAAGAAGTCGCAGTCTCTTTTCGTGTATGATGGGAATAATGATAACAGGCCGGTGCAGTGGCTCACTTTAGGAGGCCAAGGCGGGAGGATCACCTGAGGCCTAGAGTTCAAGACCAGCTTGGGCAACAAAGCGAGACCGCATCTCTACAAAAAAAATTAAAAATGAGCCTAGCCCAGTATGGTGGTGCACACCTGTAGTCCCAGCTATTAAGAGGCTAAGGTGGGAGTATCCCTTGGGCCCAGGATTTTGAGGCTGCAGTGAGTTATGATGGCACCACTGTACTCCAGCCTGAGTGACAGAGCAAGACCCTGACCTAACATCACTGACCTAAATACTTTAGTGAAGATTAGATGAAATAAACAAAACTAGCTTAACTGAGTGCCTGCCACACAGCAAGTGCCCTGTAACTGATGGGGCCATTACTTCTAATTTTGAACCTCATTGCTTTTCTGCCTCCTTTATTATTGTATTTCCCGTTCTTCCCCATCTCCTGTTACCACTAAAAATAACAGAAAGGGACAATTTATTGAAGGCTTACTATGTACCAAGTGCTATATTAGGAGTTTTGCATATAGCATCTCACTGAATCTTTGTAAGAATCCTAGAAAATATTCTTAGAAGAAAAATGAACATTTACAGTGGCTAAATAACTCATCTAGGTTATATGGCTAGCAGGAAGTAGTGCTGAGATTCTAATTCAGGACTGTCTGATTCTTAAGTCTCTATTTTTTGCTATTTTATCATGTTTTTTCTTTTTTTTTTTTTTGAGACAGGGTCTTGCTCTGTCACTCAGGCTGAAGTGCAATGGTGCAATCTGCACTGCACTGCAACCTCTACCGCCTAGATTCAAGTGATTCTCATGCATCAGCCTCCCAAGTAGTTAGAATTATAGGCATATGCCACCATGCCCAACTAATTTTTATATTTTTACTAGAGATGAGGTTTTACCGTGTTGCCCAGCCTGGTCTCAAACTCCTGGGCTCAAGTGATCCATGTGCCTTGGCCTCCCAAAGTGCTAGGATTACAGATGTAAGTCACTGCGCCCAGCCATCAGGTTTTCTTAATTGTAAGGAATCCAAATATCATATTAGTTCTGCAGTGTTACTGACATACTTACAGGGGTATTTCTGTATTCTCCAAGGCTAGCAAGTCCATCTGTGGATGAAGACTGGGTTTTAAGTTGTTTGCTACATCAGAACTTGGAGAGCTGAAATCTAAAACACAAAATGGACTTGTTTGGCTTTAAAACATTTTGTCAGTCAGTTATTACGCTGGATTTTCTACAGTAAAAACAAAAAGAAAAAAGAAAAAAAAAAAAAAAAGAAAAACCCACCAAATAAAAGAGATTAATTTAGATATTTCTGTCACCATAAAATCATGAGATTTCCTAGCTCTAAGAGAAATTAAAAAGCATCATTTATGGTAGGTAGAGAGAGAAAGAATTTCCCTGCCACGAGAAGAAGTTGTTGTAAGGGTAAGAAATATTATTGTATTGGATTTTCTAAAATCCTAAGCTGATCCAGAATGGAAAGGATTTTATATCTTGTTCTGCCCAGCACAAAAGTAAAAAGTTATAGTACATACTGAGCTCTACCTTCACCTCAAGCTCCAGTCCATAATCTTTTTTTTTTTTTTTTTTGAGATGGAGTTTCACTTTGTCACCCAGACTGGAGTTCAGTGGCATGTTCTCGGCTCACCACAACCTCCACCTCCTGGGTTCAAGTGATTCTTCTGCCTCAGCCTCCTGAGTAGCTGGAATTATAGGTGCCCACCACCACTCCCGGCTAATTTTTGTATTTTTAGTAAAGGGGGGGGTTTGCCATGTTGGCCAGGCTGGTCTCGAACTCCTGACCTCAGGTGATCCACCTGACTCGGCCTCCCAAAATACTGGGATTACAGGTGTGAACCACCATGCCTGGCCTCCAGGCCATAATCTTAAGTGAGATACCCCAAAGGGAATAATTACTTTCCCCTCTGAAAATTCTCTATTAAAAACTCAGGAAAACTCTCCAATGTAACTGACTCTACACATCCCACTAGCCTACATAAACAAATAGCCAACATTTTAGAACTGGGTAGAGATCTAAGAAAACCACAAATTCAGTGATACTGAGTGTTTTTACTCTGGAAACAGCAGATGACATAGGAGAAAAACAAACTGCTTTTAATTTGGCAAAACTGGATTTCAGCATTTTTCATCATCCTTATTTTGTAATTTACCAAACCCTTGTTGGGAATAAGGACAGCAGAAGATAACAAGTTAGGTAAGATAGGTAACTCTTTTATAAATGTTTATAAAATGCATTGTAGCAGAGCTTACATCACAACTTGGAGAGCTGTAACAAAGCTTACAATGCATTTTATAAACATTAGTTTGTTAATCTTGACAACCACCCTTTAAGGCAATCATTGTTCCCATTTTATAAAGTGAGAGTCTTAAAGGTTAGGTGGCTGAGAGGTGCAGAACTGGCATTTCAACTTGGACTTTTCTGACTTTAAAGCCTGTGTTTTTCCTTCTTCATTTCACAACCACTTGGTTCATACCTTGTAATTTCTAAATTTCTCCGCTTGCATCAGAGATACTCCCTTACCTGATGCTGAGGTGTAGCAGAAGAGCCCAATGATAATAGTGTGTAGGTTCAGAGTAGACTTTAAGTATTGGCCACTGGGCTGAAAAGCCTCTACAAAGCAGGCCAGGTGAATTCCATGAAATTCTAAGTGAGTAGGATGAGTTTCAAGGACCTCCTCCCCCAGACACATCCCATTGCTATACCAGGTTTGACTCAACCATTTGTCAGGAAGTAATCACATCTCCTAACATAGTGCTCTGACATTCAAACTGTCTTCAGTCCTTCTTAGGTGGTATTTAATCATGTAATTAAGGAGAACTGTTTCACATCAAGCTCTTCTGCTGGTCTGAAAAGACCTGAGTGTTTATTTACTTAAGTCTGAAAGTTGATTATTCATGGTGTTGAGTTCTCCCAAAGTGTCCCTAGGCATCCGGGGACTGGGACTTAGGTCGAGGAGATCTTGAGATGGGGCAGAAGGCTCACTGGTAGTCTGAAAACAAAGCAAAAAAAAAAAAAGAAGAAAAAAGTGTCATGTAGTTTATCATAGCTTTCTCCCCATACTTTCTCCTTTGTTGAGGGGAGGATCCTATTTGGATGCATTTTAAGGAAGAATTCTCCATTCAACCAATGGGCAACATTAGTATGAATCCCATCTTAACCACCTACATAGGTTCCTGCTTCTTATTAATAACTTAATAACATTAACTTTACATTACATTACATTAACAGTTTAACATTAACATTAACTTAATAACATTAAGTTATTAAGGCAAGTAATCTATACCATTAAAACCACTCCAAATTATCAATGCATATCTCTCTCTTTTTAAGACTTGTTTTAGGTAAACCTTGCTTCTTACTGTAATTCACAAAATGTTCAATTGTTTATTTTATAACGTTTCTAATCACTTACACTGGTGGCTTCCTTCTGGTTATTTTGCTCCAAAATCCTTTGTTGGTTTCTAGTAAACCTGTTTAAATGATCAAAATGCATGTGTTTTAAAAAAATATATGAAAATGCTATAAAAATCTAACAATTATTAATACACAAATATTTAGGAATAAAGACAATCAGCCTCATCCTCACACAATTATCAGTAAAAAACTTTTAATAACTTTTTTCCAGCTTACAGAGTATTCACACTCTCAGAGAAAACTGTGAGAAAATAGAAAAGTATTAAAAAAACTCATCACCCAGAAATTGTTAAATCTATTAACATTATTCCAGTATTTCATCTATAAGTGCATCTATTTTTAAACTTAGTTAAAATTATACTTTACATAATTCTGTATCCTAATTTGATTATGCTGTGAGAATTTTTCTAGCTGAAATACAATTTTTAATGGTCATAATATTTTATCTTATGAATCTATCACACCTTTAACCACTCTTACTATTAGCAATTATTTGTTTTCTATTTTGCCATTATAAGTAATTTTCCAAAATATTCAAATATATTTAAAGTATTTTCACTATTTCACTGTGTATTTTTATAAGATACTTAATACATACCAAAAAATTGACCTTCTAGAACTCTGATTTAATTTTACATTGTTTGTCCACTGAGAGTAAAGGAGTATAAACGTAAAAGACTAGAGAAGTTGAAGGCAGAAATCCAAGGTTCAAGTGTCAGTGTTAGTACCTTGTAGCTACATGACTAAGGAGATGACTTCCTGAACCTTGGTCCCCCAGCTGCTAAGAGGGAATAACATTTGAACTATTTCTTCAGAAAGTTATTTTCAGGGGCAAAACTAGATAGTACAGGTGGATGAATGTGGAAATGCTTTGCAAACTGAGATTTGCTTTAGAAACATACAGTATCACTGTTAAGACAATTTGACTTCATGATCCTAAACACTTTAAAGTGTAAGTTTATACTCAATTGGGCCTCTGAGCCCAAGCCTACAGGTATATATCCAGATGGCCTGAAGCAACTGAAGAATCACAAAAGAAGTGCAAATGGCCAGTTCCTTCCTGCCTTAACTGATGACATTACCTTGTGAACTTCCTTCTCCTGGCTCAGAAGCTCCCCCACTGAGTATCTTGTGACCCCTGCCCCTGCCCTCCAGAGAACAACCCTCTTTGTAATTTTTCACTACTACCCAAATCCTATAAAACTGCCCCACCCCTAACTCCCTTTGCTGACTCCTTTTTCTGACTCAGCCTGCCTGCACCCAGGTGAAATAAACAGCTCTATTGCTCACACAAAGCCTGTTTGGTGGTCTCTTCACAGGGATGCACGTGACAGAATCTGCGCACACAGTTTAACGATTTTTCAAAAACATGTGCTTTTAAATTCCACCTAGTTAAGCCGGGAACTGTGGCTCATGCCTGTAATC
>NW_012102032.1:7428033-7429426 GCF_000951045.1 Mandrillus leucophaeus
GACTCTGTTTCAAAAAACAAACAAAACAAAACAAAAAACCAAGCTGTGCCCCCATCACCTTGGGTGCATATTGTCAGGACCTCCTGTGGCTATGCCACAGGTGCATCCTTAACCTTGGCAAAATAAACTTTCTAAATTAATTGAGACCTGTCTCAGATACTTTTGGTTCACATTAGTAAGCTGCCCTTAATTGGGAGATTATCCGGGAAAGTACAGATAAGCCCAATGTAGTTATAAAGGTCCTTAAAGGTGGAAGAGAGAGGCAGAAGTGGAAGTAAGAGTGATACGATACAATCAGGCCTGAACTAGACACTGTTGGCTTTGAAGATGGAGAAAAGGGGCCATGAGCCAAGGAAAGTGAACAGCCTCTAGCTGCTGCAAAAGGTAGGAAGATAGATTCTCCTCTGGAGCATCCAAAAGTAGATAAAACAGAGGATAAGCCACTAAGTTTGTAGTAATTTGTGACAGCAGCCAGAGAAAACTAGGAGACTAGTATCTTTTCTAGAGGCAAGAGTTTCTCTCTGAATCTTAGGACATAAGTGTTTCACAGTTGTTCTGCTACACACGGTTCAAAGCCCAGTCAGAACAAGCTGTTCATAGAAGTAATCCAATCTCCTGCGAGCTAGACAAATAAACACAAGTTCCCCCTCGGAGGAAGCCTTTAGGCAGTGGTCTTATGGTTTGCAATAGAATTCTCCAAAATGAAAGCCAGAAGGCAGCACTCTACTGAAAACGATGTGGTTTTCCTTGGATATTTTTTTGTTTATAAAAATTTGTTCCACAGAAAACAAGAGTAACAATTGTGAGTTTCTTCAGTGCTAAGAAAGCAAGCATGGTGGCCAGGCAAGGTGGCTCACACCTGTAATCCCAGCACTTCGGGAGGCCGAGGAGGGTGGATCACCTGAGGTCAAGAGTTCAAGACCAGCCTGGGCAACATGGTGAAACCCTGTTTCTACTACAAATACAAAAACTACACGGGCATGATGGTGTGTGCCTGTAATCCCGCTACTTGGGAGGCTGAGGCAGGAGAATTGCCTGAACCCAGAAGGTGGAGGTTGCAGTGAGCCAAGATCGTGCCACTGTACTCCAGCCTGGACACTCCATCTCAGAAAAAAAGAGAAAAAGAAAGAAAGGAAGCATGGTTCCTAGGCTTACATCTTCAGTCGATGCCCTTCTCTGAATACACAGTAAATATGAGACAGTGAAGGAAAGACACTACCATTTCATAGATACTGGTTTTTATGTTTCTCTTTTTTGAGACAGGGTCTCACTCTGTTACCCAGGCTGGAGTGCAGTGACACGATCTTAGATCACTGCAACCTCTGCCTCCTGGGCTCAAGAGATGCTCCCACCTCAGCCTCCTAAGTAGCTGGGACTAAAGGCGTGCATCACC
>NW_012102032.1:7432576-7433706 GCF_000951045.1 Mandrillus leucophaeus
TGGTCTGTAATTCCAGCTACCAGGGAGGCTGAGACAGAAGAATCGCTTGAACCTGGGAAGCGGAGGTTGCAGTGAGCCAAGATCATGCCACTGCACTCCAGCCTGGCCAGTAAAGCAAGAGTCCATCTAAAAAAAAAAAAAATCCATCTAGTTATAACATTAGCTTCTTGTGTTCTAGTCAGTTATGTGCTGGGTATGAACAACTTTCCTAGATCAAGCCCTAAGTGACAAATTTCAGTTTCTTTATTTGCACAACTATTCCCTGGATGTAATGAGCAGATACTTTGGGGGATGTTGGAATAGGGTGAATGTATTTTGCAAGTGGATGGATATGAATCTTTAGGGGCCAGAGCATGGGCTGTGATAGGTAGAGTAACGCCCACCCTCACAAAGGTACCCACATCCTAGTCAACACAACCAGTGAGTATGTTAGGTTACATGGCAAGGGGAAATTAAAGGTTGAAAAAAGAATGAAGTTTGCTATTGTTAAAGGAAAAGAAATCTCCGGACCCCAAAATCACTAACCCAAAAGGAAAAGTCAAGCTGGGAACTGCCTCAGGCAAATTTTATTCCTAACTAATATAGCTACAAAGATAAAAAGCTACCTACCTCTCTCACAATTTGCCCAAGAGAAAACTCCTTGTGGGCCTCAAGATCTTTACCCTAAAACAGTTCTGTTGAATCTCACCTTGGCAATATAAACTGATAGCTTATCTTCACAAGTACAGGACAAAGGACAGAACTGACTGAGTCCTCTGCCCTACTGCTTATGTAGAAATGCAGATTCACCGAGCCAGACTAAGGTATGAGTGACTATTCCTCTAGCCCCTTCTCACATGTAAATTGTGTATTCTATGAAAGGTTTATCAAAGACTCAAAAGAATGCAACCATTTGTCGCTTATCTACTTATAACCTGGAAGCCCCCTTCCTTGCTTTGAGTTGTCCCACCTTTCTAGATGGAACCAATGGACATCTTACACATACTGATTGATTTCTCATGTCTCCCGAAAATGTATAAAACCAAGTTGTGGATGGCCGGGTGCGGTGGCTCATGCCTGTAATCCCAGCACTTTGGGAGGCCAAGGTGGGTGGATCATGAGGTCAAGAGATCGAGACCATCCTGGCCAAC
>NW_012102032.1:7436086-7438619 GCF_000951045.1 Mandrillus leucophaeus
TATTTATTTGAGGCAGAGTCTCACTCTGTTGCCAAGGTTGGAGTGCAGTGGTGTGATCTTGGCTCACCGCAACCTCCACCTCCCCTTCAAGTGATTCTCCTGTCTCAGCCTCCTAAGTAGCTGGGATTACAGGCATGCACCACCATGCCCAGCTAATTTTTTTGTATTTTTAGTAGAGATGGGGGTTTCACTATGTTGGTTAGGCTGGTTTCGAACTCCTGACCTCAAATGATTTGCCCGCCTTGGTCTCCCAAAGGGCTGGGATTACAGGCATGAGCCACTGCGCCTGGCCTTATTTTTTATTTTTTGTAGAGACAGGGTCTTACTATGTTGTCAGGGCTGGTCTATTCCTGGGCTCAAGTGATCCTCCTGCCTCGGCCTCCAAAAGTGCTGGGATTATAGGTGGGAGCCACCATGCTGGGCTGAAATGTCACTTTAACTAGGAGAAAGACCTCTGGCATTTACTGAGTAGGAGCCGCACAAGGGAAAACTGTTCCACCCCACATGCCAATACCTTTCCTATTCCTATACCTTTCTAGAATGGAGGATCTAGAAAGAGGGGTTCCTTGTAGGCACTCTGATAAGGATGCTGAGTAATTGGTGGTGAAAGTAGAAATGGAAGAGGGGTAAAGAGGGTACATGATTTGCTTACCTCTCATATCCAAGGATGGCATTATTCAAATCCTCGTTCACCTGAATTAGCTCAACAGTTACATCTTCATTCTCCACCACCACAAGCAGGTCCATGATCCTCTCCTGCATCTCCCGACCTGTTTTATAGAGTTTCTGTCAAAGAAAGGAGAGAGATTTCTTCTTCCACACCTGAAACATTCTATAAAGACATATGACTCACCAATCTGTGCATACCTACAGTCACCTCCACCCTTAAGTCGCCTGTGGCGCACTACCAAAGTACTTAACTATAAACAGCTTATCCTTCCTATTGGAAGGCAGTGAGTCATAAACTGATTATATTTTCCTTTAAAAATCAAAATAAGTGTCATAAGAATAATATGGTGCATTGAAAATAATGCTGGACTAAAATCCAGAAGTGCTGTATGGGAATTCTAAATGTAGTGCTTATTAGCTGTGCCATGTTGGGGAAGAAAAAAATAAATTAAATAAACACGTTTTTAAAATCTCAGTTTTCTCATTGATAAATGAAAATTATACCCCTTGCCACATCTACCTCAAGGGTTGACATAAAAATCAAATGAGATGTGGGTAATGAGGAACTCTATAACTATAAAGCATAAACATAAAATGTTATTGCATTATTAGTGGTAGTAGAAGTAGTGAAAATACATTTACAGTGGCATTATTTTATTTCCTGTTATGTTGTACTTAAACATTTAAAGTTTATAGTTATATCGCATTTTGAGGCAAACTAAAACAGGATTAACAAACAAATCATGAATACCCTTATTTGGACTACCTAGAAATACTGCATTAAACCATGACTCCACCTCCCAAACCCATTTTTTTTTTTTTTTTCCTCATAAGCATCACAGCCATCTATATCAGACTTACTGATCCAGAATCTCCAGGCTAGGGGTCTGAAAATCTACATTTTTTTTTTAAACAAGCACTCCAAAGTGTTTCTTATGTACACTGATATTTAAGAACTGTTGCCTTACAACTGACTTTTTTTCCAGGCACACCTTCGATTAACCCAAGGTGCATAAAACTGATATTAATATTTCCTCAATCCCACCTTGGTTAGAGTTTGTCTGTGTAATAGTACATTAACATCAGGCAAAAACACAGGGATGCTGCTTCTCTCAAAATGAAAGCAATAGAACTTCCTTACACACCGCACAATCACTTTGGCTGACTTTTCCCCTCAAGAAAGAAAGATCTGCTGAAAAATGTATGTATGCTTCTTGAAACCATTCAGAATCTCAAACAATCTATTACAAGACTGCTGACAGGAAATCTCTAAACAAATAAATCAAACTATTACTAACTGGCGTTTAGACTCAGAGGTAAAAGCCACTACCCTCCACAAAATCATAACAACAAATATTTAAAAGACAACATGACATAAAGAGAAAAAAAAAGGTGAGTTAGACAGATGATAGACTTTCCGATTTTAGACTTGCAATGTGCCGCCAGAAAAACCATCCCCTTTGCCAACAACAGGGCCATCTTCAGGAACAGTATAGTGTAGGGGTCAACAGTGTTGTTCTTAAAGCTCCAGACAGTAAACATATTCTGCTTTGTAGGCCATCTAGTCTTTGCTGCAACTACTCAACTCTGCCACTATAGTGTAAAAGCAACCCTGGAAAATATATCAATAACTGGGTGTGGCCATCTTCTAATAAAACAGATATATGTGGCAGGCTAGATTTGGCTCCTTTATATACCCCTAGTATAATGCGAAGAGAAAACTTTGGACTCAGATGCCAAACACATCTCCCAAATATATGCCTGCTATGGAATTTGGGGAAATGTGGCTAAAATTTAGCCTTAGGTTTTGTTGTTGCTGTTTCGTTTTGTTTTTTGTTTTTTCCATCTATAATACAAGGAGAAC
>NW_012102032.1:7438669-7440964 GCF_000951045.1 Mandrillus leucophaeus
AGGTGCATAAAACTGATATTAATATTTCCTCAATCCCACCTTGGTTAGAGTTTGTCTGTGTAATAGTACATTAACATCAGGCAAAAACACAGGGATGCTGCTTCTCTCAAAATGAAAGCAATAGAACTTCCTTACACACCGCACAATCACTTTGGCTGACTTTTCCCCTCAAGAAAGAAAGATCTGCTGAAAAATGTATGTATGCTTCTTGAAACCATTCAGAATCTCAAACAATCTATTACAAGACTGCTGACAGGAAATCTCTAAACAAATAAATCAAACTATTACTAACTGGCGTTTAGACTCAGAGGTAAAAGCCACTACCCTCCACAAAATCATAACAACAAATATTTAAAAGACAACATGACATAAAGAGAAAAAAAAAGGTGAGTTAGACAGATGATAGACTTTCCGATTTTAGACTTGCAATGTGCCGCCAGAAAAACCATCCCATTTGCCAACAACAGGGCCATCTTCAGGAACAGTATAGTGTAGGGGTCAACAGTGTTGTTCTTAAAGCTCCAGACAGTAAACATATTCTGCTTTGTAGGCCATCTAGTCTTTGCTGCAACTACTCAACTCTGCCACTATAGTGTAAAAGCAACCCTGGAAAATATATCAATAACTGGGTGTGGCCATCTTCTAATAAAACAGATATATGTGGCAGGCTAGATTTGGCTCCTTTATATACCCCTAGTATAATGCGAAGAGAAAACTTTGGACTCAGATGCCAAACACATCTCCCAAATATATGCCTGCTATGGAATTTGGGGAAATGTGGCTAAAATTTAGCCTTAGGTTTTGTTGTTGCTGTTTCGTTTTGTTTTTTGTTTTTTCCATCTATAATACAAGGAGAACAGCTATCTTGTAAGTTTGTTGTAAGAATTGGCAGTGGTGTCATTGAAACCCCAGTGTCTGGCATACAGAGGTAGTCGGTAGTAAATAAATGTATTATGGGTGCTTGACAAGGTGTCACTAGAAGCTTAACTAGATACCGAATACAATCCTGTAATACGCTATTATCCAGGATCCGATCTTCTACAAAGGAAATAATTAAGAATGGCATTTAATATAACCCCCAGAATGAATGAGAACTTTTCCTTTGTTCTTGCTTTACAGAGTGTACAGAAATTGTTCTTCTTGTTGCTCACTGGCAGCCTTGCTAGAGCAATGTCAAGATCAAGGGAATTCAATGGCTGATATCTATGACAAAAATGTAGAAATTAATTGAAATGAATTTGAAGCCAACATCAATAGCCCTCAGTCACATGAAGACACTCCCTTTGCCCTTTCAAGAGACAGATGGGATGGAAACATGAAAGGAATAGCACATCTCAACAGGTCTGCAGAGCAGAATGTGAAAAACCTCTTCAAAAGCCAGGCCACTCTGATCTTTGCAATTGATGTCTGTCTCAGAGGAGGGCCAAGCCACCTGGAAACACCCGAGATCAAGCTCTATGGACAAAAGGATAGGTCACAGTTGCCCAGAGCAGGTACTTGCAGGGCTGTGGATGTGGGGAGCCGGAGGGGGGCAAGTCAAAATACAGAGCAACAGCTGATGGTGCATATGTCCCTCACGGAGACCCTGGAATTGTCTCCGTTTATACCATATAAAAGCAAAGGCAAGCTTCTAAGTTAAAGTGAATTTAACAATCAATTCAAAAGTCTTTGGAGCAAAACAAAAAGGAGCTCATTAAGAGATTCCTCTTCTGATATCCAGATGGCTCTTACTCCTCCATAGGGCACTCAGGAATTAAGGAAGGAGATCCCTCTGCACTTTCAATTCCAACTATAGTCATCCCACATTGACCAACAGAGGGCAACTCAATAAAAAGAAACACAAAAATGCTTGCATATCTATCTCGAAAGAGCCAAAACAGGAAGAAATGTGTTTGCTTTAAAATGTCTCTGGAAATACTATCTGTATGGCAATATCCCTATTATTAGCCCATAATGTATTTTCTTCATCCCAGTATTCCCCACTCAGAGTGCAAGAAAGCCCAATGTCTCTATCTGCTCAAAGTAAATACTCTCCCCGCTTACTCTAAAACTGAACATTCTTCAGCTTAACTTGCTTATATAGTCTCTTTTTCCTTATACAGGCTTCAGTCAAATGACAAATTGTCAGCATAATCCTTAAGAAAAGCATTAACATGTTAAAGCCCTTCCAACTCTTCTTTCCAACAAAACAGTGTCTGCAAAAAGTACAGGACTTGGTTGCTGCCTTCAAATTGCTTCCTATACCCACATGAAAACACAATAGGTTAGCCAGGTATAATAGAAAGTTAGTCCTGG
>NW_012102032.1:7442195-7444303 GCF_000951045.1 Mandrillus leucophaeus
GTTGGCCAGGCTGGTCTCGAACTCCTGACCTCAGGTGATCCACCCGCCTTGGCCTCCCAAAGTGCTGGGATAACAGGCGTGCTCTGCTGCGCCCAACCTCAGGCTGGTTTTATAATAAACCGATATTATAAGACTGTGGTCACTGGTGAAGTATACGTGCAAGAGCAGTCAAGAAATTTTTGAGTGGAGGCTTTTCCTTTCTGCTGGAGAACTTTTCTTGGCTCTCCAGATCCACCGTCCACACTTTCTGCCTTAACTCTGTGCCCCGGGGCCTGGCTTGTAGAGATCACATCACCAGGTCCCCTGTCTTCCTGCTTCTGTGTTCAGCCAACGGGCATGCTGGCTGGCAGGAAACAGGAGGAAGGAAGGAGAATGAGGTCTGGATATTTATTCTTTCCACCCCTTCTACCAAAGGCACCACTGTTCTCAAGGCTGCCCTCTCCACATTATTCTTTCCTCTAGGTTCTGGCAAAAGTGCCCTCTTCTTACCTATGTAATTATTAGTTAATAACCCAGTGATATTAGTTAATAATCCAGGGTAGCGATCAAGCCCTTGTGGTTTCCCTGAACTTTAAAACATCTTACTAAATAAACAGTATTTTGATTAAGCTTTCTTCAAATTACCCAAATGAAGTATGTCATCTCTTTGCTAATATACCCTACAAAGCATGAAAACACATCTTTAGAGTAATCAAAATAGTATGATGCCAAGTTAGGCACAAATAGGTCAAGGGATGAGAATAGTCTCTAGAAGACAACCTTGAATTAGAATATACAGTATATGATAAAGGGGCATTTAAAACCATTGGAGAAGGCATGAATTGTTAGTAAATGTTATTTGGACAACCAGCCATCAAATTGAAAAAATAAATGAAGTTAAAGTCCCCATCTCATACCAAGAATACAAATTCGAATTTTAAGTCACATAAAATCCAGGGGAAGAAAGCTATTGATTAATTAAGCCTGTTTTTAACTGAATGATTACATCATGTTAGGCACTAATCTGGGAGCCAGAACCTGGTAATGAACAAGACAAGCCTTTTGGCATTTCCATTCTAGCAGGCAACGACAGCTGACAACCATGGAAGAAAAGCATCCGACGCTGTGACTGCCAGGTGAATAAATGGTGATGTGATAGGACAGTGGCTAATTTTAGACTGGGGAGTCAAAGAAGACCTCTCAGGAGAGTAACACGCTAAGATCAGAATGATAAGAAAAAGTTCGAGATCAGCCTGGCCAACATAGTGAAATCTCATCTCTACCAAAAATACAAAAAAATGCTGGGCGTGGTGGCAGGTGCCTGTAGTCCCAGCTACTCGGGAGGCTGAGGGAGGAGAATCACTTGAACACAGGAGGCGGAGGTTGCAGTGAGCAGAGATCGTGCCACTGCATGCCAGCCTGGCTGGCCATTTGAAGATGGGGAAGCGTGAGAGTCAGGGATGAAACAGTTCCCCAGCAAGAATGAACTCAGTGCGCTCAAGGAATAGGAAGTAGGTTGGTTAGCAAGCATGTACCATGGAAAAAGAAGTAGGCTAAAGATGACCGAGAAGGGCTCTGTGGCCAGAGTAGAGAGGTTTGGTTTTACTCCAAGTATAATGGGAAGCCAATGGAAGGTTTCCAGCAAGAAACAACACGATCTGGTTTACATTTCATTTTATTTATTTTAATTTTTTGAGAAGTAGTCTTGATCTATCGCCAGGCTGGAGTACCGTGGCGCGATCTTAGCTCCCTGCAACCTCCACCTCCCAGGTTCAAGCTCCCGGGCAGCTCGCGGCCTCAGCCTCCTGAGTAGCTGGGATTACAGGCACCTGCCACCATGCCTGGCTAATTACCTTTTAAAAAGCCATAATACAACTTGGGGAGGCCAAGGCAGGTAGATCACCTGAGGTCAGAAGTTTGAGACCAGCCTGGTCAACATGGTGAAACCCTGTCTCTACTAAAAATACAAAAATTAGTTGGGCATGGTGGCAGATGCCTATAGTCTCAGCTACTCAGGAGGCTGAGACAGGAGAACAGCTTGAACCCGGGAGGCAGAGGTTGCAGTGAGCCAAGATCGCGCCACTGCACTCCAGCCTGGGCGACAGAGCAAGACTCCGTCTCAAAAAAAT
>NW_012102032.1:7451451-7452385 GCF_000951045.1 Mandrillus leucophaeus
AGAATGAAGTTCTCCTTCCAGCTCCACCACTTGTCACGATGTGGGCAATTATTCTTTCTGCATATGCAGCCTCATCTGCAAAGGAAGGGAGATGGACTCAAAGAGGCTGACAGTCCCTTCTACTCCTAATATCTTACACATTTCTGAATGGTAAAGACAAGAATGGTCTGGGAGGATGGCTTTCTTTTTCCTATTCTCAGGATTTTTTTTTTTTTTTCAACTGGTTACAATCCTCATAGGATTCAATTTCAGATTCCCTTGATTTTAAATTTCTCCAGTAAGTTAAAGTAAGGCTTTCTCTAGTTGTCATTTCAAAATCTGAGCTCCCTTTATTCTAAATACTAGAGCATTCTCTTCTTGTCTTACTAAGTCTTACTGAGAAAAAAAAAAAAAAAAAAAAAAAAAGAGATAAGATTAAAGTGGGAGGTACCAGAAAAAGTCAGCTATTCAAGATAAGAAGAAGGTGGCCCAAAGCTGAGTGCATAACACCAAGAAAGCAAATACACAAAACACATGTTGCAACTCTTCATTCCTACGGCCAGGGTGGCTGCCTTTAACTCGTCACAACAGTTGTTAGACCGCACAGAGCCTCAGAATTATCACGTTCCACTTCGGAAAACTAAAGAAAATCCAGTCCTCACCCCTAATGAAAAGTTTAAAGTTTACAAGCAACACAGTGGTGGGAAAATGTGTCTACTGCACAAAATGGTTTTATGGCCTAAGAATCTAACAAAGAGCAAGACCCTCTTAGTTAGTAGGGCTTCAGGATCTAATTGTTCAGCGTGGGTTGGTGGAACAGAAAGGGGATTCCAAGTAAATATATTGGATTTCACATGAAAGAAAACAAGACAAGGAATAGGTTCCAAAGAAACAGAACAGCTACTAGAAGGTAAGTATAAACAGACAAAACAGGAAGAAATTCCAAGTATACAGG
>NW_012102032.1:7461630-7466199 GCF_000951045.1 Mandrillus leucophaeus
GTCAGTGCTCATAACTGCTATGTGTTGTTCAAGGGTTAACTGTAGTTACAATGAATGTATATTTATTTTCTTTTTATTTTTTGAGATGGAGCCTCCTGCTGTTGCCCAGACTGGACTGCAGTGGCACGATCTCTGCTCACTGCAACCTCCGGGTTCAAGACATCCTCGTGTCTCAGCCTCCCGAGTAGCTGGGATTATAGGCGCCCACCACCATGCCCGGTTAATTTTGTATTTTCAGTAGAGACAAAGTTTCACATGTTGGCCAGGCTGGTCTCGAGTTCCTGACCTCAAGTGATCCAACCGCCTTGGCCTCTCAAAGTGCTGGGATTACACGTGTGAGCCACCACGCCCGGCCCTGAATGTACATAAATGCCACTTACTTGTACCCTTTAAAATGGTTAATTTTATGTGATATGGATTTTGCCCCAATTTAAAAAGTGCTATATAGAATTTTTGTTGTTGTTTTTTTTTTTTTGCACAGCACTATACTCAATATCCTGAAAACCTTTCTCATAACAAAATACCTAAAAATGCTAGATATTAAAAATATTTTAACATTTGTGCCTACACTTTCAGGAGAGCATGAGAAATCCTCAAAGGCTCAAAACCAAGTAAGATCTAAAGACTCAAGCAGCAAGAAAGGAACGATGGTTCACAAGGCACCTATCTGCCAATCTCCAGTAGAGTTCTCAGCAGATGCAAAGGACAAAGCCCAGGGTGTGAACAACACGGGGAGCTGGAGCAAAAACCCCTCCTCCACTCAGACGGAAACCCCACATGACTACTCCCTGTGAAAGTCAGCGAATCAGAAAAACCTCAGCCCCACAAAGCGAGATGGCAAGCCAAATTGGGTGTCAGCATCAGTTCTTGGTGGAGAGAGTGAAAGTACTTATTTTTCCTGAGAAATCTGACAGCCTTACTACATCCTCATCTCTAGGAATGAGGCTGCCTGCCTTCAAAGTTTAAAAAATCCTAATGAGTGCTGATTATTTTTCTTCTAACTGCAGAGGTTCCTAGATTGTTTTGGAAACCAGCAGTTCTTTGGAAGAGAGTCCTTTTTTCTGGCCTCGACAGTCACCCTGGAAGTTCCCTGCTCCTGAGTTAGTGGCTCAGACAGCAGAGGACAGAGGACAGTTGTTTTCCTCACCATGTGAGTGCCCAAGGCCTATTCAATCTTGCTCTGATTTTGAGGTTAGTATGGGCTGCTTCGGGGAAAAGTCCTTTGGAAGGGTCTCTTTCACTTCTATGGGGCTGTGAGCTCTGAGCTGGTCTGATCCCACCTGCTTTATCAGGCACTGAATAGTCTCACTGTTCTGGAGGCCTGATGGTCAGTTTAGCCTTTTCTGTAATCCTCGGGGTTTATTTTTATGTTCATATTTCTTCCATCATTTCAATGGGATTTGGGGAAGAAAGAGGATGTAAATATATTTTGGCAAGCTAAAAAAAAATTTGTGATTATTGGTTGGTTTGGGGAGAAAAATGCCTGTTTTACAGTTCATGTAGCTGATTTCAAATACTTTTATTCTTTCTTTACAGTTGTACTCCTTCCATCAGAGTATGCTCATGCGCCCTCACTGACCCCCAACCTGGGTGTCGCCTCTGCTGATGACTCCCTAGGCTTATGCTGAAGCCTCCAAAAGGCCCTGCAGTTATAAGGGGGCAGCCAACCAGGGCGCCAGTATTATCTGGGGGTTCTAACTGTACTGACCTGACTCCTTCAGATGGGTGTGAGAAACCTTTGAAAAAGTACACCCTAAAGAATTCTTTGTTTATGACATAAGGTTAGAGGGGGGGAAAAAAGAGTATAGAAAAACAAACACACAAAAAAAAGAATTCTGTTTCTCCACAGTCTATCGTTGCTGATTTCATTCTGAAATTCTTAAATCAGATAAACTTCTTGTCCTTTTTCTCCATAGACGATTTAATTGAATTATTTCAGATCAACCATAGTGGAGTCATTTAGATATAAAAAAAAAATTAATTATTTGTCAAAAGAAATTAAGAATAGCACTCCCCACACCAGATCTTTATATGTCAGTAACAAAAAGCACACAAAGAAAAATAACATTCCACATTCAACAGTCTCTATAAACAAATTGAACCCCTGCCAGAACCTATTCAATCTGAATTGGCCATGAGTAGTATTCTCATGTTGATTTATAACCTGAGACTCTTTACTATTCAAGGCAAAACACAGCCCTGAGCTCTGGCATTAAAACAGCAACCAACAAATTGGTATTATCCTTGCAAAATTCAACCAAACATCTGCAGCCAAACACTCTGAGACAAAAAAGGCACTTCAGATTGGAATAAAATATAAAACTGGATTCACGTATTTAAATGAAATGTTTCAGTGTATGTTTACTGAAAGATTGTATGCCACAGATGGATAAGAATATGAGACAAAAAGTCACAAATCATTTCATTTTTGAGCTCTGAAAGGTCCAGGAAGACCAGGTGGAACTAGAAATATTGCTGTGGCCATTTAAAAAAATATTATCCACCACATATCCATTTACTTTGATATTTAATTTTTCAATTTTAGTTTAACACATGTGTTAACATCATGAGTTAAAAAGTTTATATCTGGAAAAGCCTCCATTATGGACTACTACATTTGAAATCTATTTAATGATGAATTTTCCTTTTTACATCCCATATAAAGAGGATGTATTTAATATTACTCTGGCTGTCATCTAAGCTCTTCATTTGATACATAAACTAAGTCCATTGGTAGTAAATGACTTGCCTAAGGTCAAGAACCCCAAGGATCCTTAGCAAAATGTTTTAATTCTCCTAAGATATTCCAAAAATAATATACTTAAAGCCACTGATCCAAAATATTGATTTATTTCTCAACGTGTACTACTCTGATGTTCTGCAGAATAGCAGCAAGTATTTGGCAAATTGGGATTCTTTAGTTAAATAAGTTAACAAATGTTGGGTTAAACAAAGACTCTTAGCTATATCAGTGAACTTTATGCACCTCCAAAAGGAAAATACAGTAGACAATTGGTTTTGCAAACGTATTTAACCAAAGATACCACTTTCTACCCACAGAACACAGCATACAACCAATGAGAAATACTCTCTTGTTTTCTAGAGTCTTATCTTGCTTCCTGAGAATTTATCATCATAACACCACCAGAAGGATTTTTCTAAAATCTGACCTGGTTATGTAGCCCCTCAGCTTATACCCTTTCAACAGCTCCCTTCTGCCAGCCTGGTCAAGCCCACGCTTTGGCATGGCATAATCCTCCATTACCTGTACAGGTCAGCTCTTACCTCACCTGGAACTTTATACTCCCACGTTGTGGTTTACATCCTCTTCTCATCCCTACACACCTGAGCGATACCACAAATTCACATCCATTAACGTTGGGGTAGGGCATGGCAATGAGTTCCTCAAGAGGAATATCTGAGTCCCCGGTAGTCTCTGGGTATAGGCTTGCATGGATATAGGAGAAATGACCTCTGGGTTTTTTTTTTGTTTTTATTATTTTTTAAACAACCCTTTAAAAAACCTTCTGAGCCTGGAGACAGCAAAAAAGAGAGCAAGGCCCAGTTTTGGCCCATAGGCCACAGTTTGCTAACTCTTGAATTAGAGGACAGCACAATTCAGGATATTCAAGGTTGCCCACAATGAGTACTGCCTAGAACATGGAAGGAATATGAAGGGTGCTCCATGCCTAAAAGCCAGAAGCCAAGAAGCACAAGGGGCTCTAACAGATGGGTTGAGGTATAGCAGTGAAATAACCAGGCAAGACAACCCCTGCTCATGCCCCTTCCCTCATTTGAGACCAGATAGCTGAGAAAGGAGTAATGTTTCCAGGTAGAAACAATGCATTAGGACAGAGGGATAGGGTATTATTTCTAGGTGCTAGTAGCATTCAGGAAAAAAAAAAAAAAATAGAGAATACATAATCCAGAAGACCAGCCATAAATGGGTCCCAAACAGCATCATCCCATATTGCTATACCATATTCTGAAAACATTATCAAGCTCAGCTGTAGCAATTACATTCTCCCTTCAGCATGGGTGAGCTGGGTCAGCAGAGAATGCAGACTAGCTGGCAGAGAGTCTCACACAAAAATGAGCTCACTAACAGCAATCCAGCTGAACACTGGAGAAATGCAAATTAAAAAGACTAACAAAAAAATTTGCAGAATCCACAGAAGAAACAAAAAAGCAGTATTAAATATAATTATTACTCTTGGAAAGATAAAGAAAAGTAGAACCATGAAACGAAAGAACTATTACAAAAATCCAACATATTTTAAAAATATTTTAACATTATACACATATTTGTACATAGTAAATATTTTTTAAGTATATATTTTTAAACAAAAATAAACTGTTGAAACATTTATTAGAAGGACTGAATAAGCCACCCAATGTACAAGTTTTAGAGAAATACATTAAACAGAGAAATTATCCAAGAACTTAGAATGAAGAGATGAAAAGTATAAAAGAAATGTTAAGAGACAAATGAATCCAACTGGAAGTTTCATCATCTTAAAAAAGTTCCATAAGAAGAGAATAGAAAGAATGGTAGAAAGGCAATAATTA
>NW_012102032.1:7466249-7468451 GCF_000951045.1 Mandrillus leucophaeus
ACCAAAGATACCACTTTCTACCCACAGAACACAGCATACAACCAATGAGAAATACTCTCTTGTTTTCTAGAGTCTTATCTTGCTTCCTGAGAATTTATCATCATAACACCACCAGAAGGATTTTTCTAAAATCTGACCTGGTTATGTAGCCCCTCAGCTTATACCCTTTCAACAGCTCCCTTCTGCCAGCCTGGTCAAGCCCACGCTTTGGCATGGCATAATCCTCCATTACCTGTACAGGTCAGCTCTTACCTCACCTGGAACTTTAAACTCCCACGTTGTGGTTTACATCCTCTTCTCATCCCTACACACCTGAGCGATACCACAAATTCACATCCATTAACGTTGGGGTAGGGCATGGCAATGAGTTCCTCAAGAGGAATATCTGAGTCCCCAGTAGTCTCTGGGTATAGGCTTGCATGGATATAGGAGAAATGACCTCTGGGTTTTTTTTTTGTTTTTATTATTTTTTAAACAACCCTTTAAAAAACCTTCTGAGCCTGGAGACAGCAAAAAAGAGAGCAAGGCCCAGTTTTGGCCCATAGGCCACAGTTTGCTAACTCTTGAATTAGAGGACAGCACAATTCAGGATATTCAAGGTTGCCCACAATGAGTACTGCCTAGAACATGGAAGGAATATGAAGGGTGCTCCATGCCTAAAAGCCAGAAGCCAAGAAGCACAAGGGGCTCTAACAGATGGGTTGAGGTATAGCAGTGAAATAACCAGGCAAGACAACCCCTGCTCATGCCCCTTCCCTCATTTGAGACCAGATAGCTGAGAAAGGAGTAATGTTTCCAGGTAGAAACAATGCATTAGGACAGAGGGATAGGGTATTATTTCTAGGTGCTAGTAGCATTCAGGAAAAAAAAAAATAGAGAATACATAATCCAGAAGACCAGCCATAAATGGGTCCCAAACAGCATCATCCCATATTGCTATACCATATTCTGAAAACATTATCAAGCTCAGCTGTAGCAATTACATTCTCCCTTCAGCATGGGTGAGCTGGGTCAGCAGAGAATGCAGACCAGCTGGCAGAGAGTCTCACACAAAAATGAGCTCACTAACAGCAATCCAGCTGAACACTGGAGAAATGCAAATTAAAAAGACCAACAAAAAAATTTGCAGAATCCACAGAAGAAACAAAAAAGCAGTATTAA
This sequence comes from Mandrillus leucophaeus, assembly GCF_000951045.1. Classification (NCBI taxonomy): domain Eukaryota; kingdom Metazoa; phylum Chordata; class Mammalia; order Primates; family Cercopithecidae; genus Mandrillus; species Mandrillus leucophaeus. The sequence continues at coordinate 7,467,411 of NW_012102032.1, forward strand.
ATATAATTATTATTCTTGGAAAGATAAAGAAAAGTAGAACCATGAAACGAAAGAACTATTACAAAAATCCAACATATTTTAAAAATATTTTAACATTATACACATGTTTGTACATAGTAAATATTTTTAAAGTATATATTTTTAAACAAAAATAAACTGTTGAAACATTTATTAGAAGGACTGAATAAGCAACCCAATGTACAAGTTTTAGAGAAATACATTAAACAGAGAAATTATCCAAGAACTTAGAATGAAGAGATGAAAAGTATAAAAGAAATGTTAAGAGACAAATGAATCCAACTGGAAGTTTCATCATCTTAAAAAAGTTCCATAAGAAGAGAATAGAAAGAATGGTAGAAAGGCAATAATTAAAGTAGGAGCTGAGAATTTCCTAGAATTAAAAATACACATGAGTCAATAAGGCAAAAAAGGCTATCATCTACTAAGTAGGATAAGTAAGGAAAACAAACATCTGCACACACATGTACATATATCTCTTGATAGGGAACAGTAAAATTTCTGAAATATTAAAGTAGAGAAATAACAAATGCAACTAGAAAAAAATATAAATCAAAGGATTAAGAAGCAGAATAATATAATACTTCTATCAGCATTAGTGGGTGTAAAAGAACAATGAAACAGTATCTTCAAAGGCCTGAAGAACAAGAATTTTGTACCTAGAATTTTATATCTAGCTAAACTAATCTGCATTTAACATAACAATCAAAGGACATTTTTGGATATGCAAGCACTCAAAGTTTGCACCAAAGTTTACCAACATGGGTGTGCTTCAGCAAGGAAAAAACAAACTATTCACGATAGCAGTGATATATAAGAAACATTGTTGGGAAAATTTTTACAATTTTTTTTGTTTCCCAAATAAGAAATGAGCATGGGAAAAGTTATTTACTAACAATCTAAGAAGTTAAAGGAAAAATAACACATGAGAAGTGGGGAGTGGGAATCTGAGAAAAGTAAAAATATCTTAAGCTTCTTAGTTTAGCAACAAAGGGACTTAGAAACTAGAAACTGATTTTTTTT
>NW_012102032.1:7469421-7500046 GCF_000951045.1 Mandrillus leucophaeus
AGGGGAGAAGTACTAGGTACCTAGCAGAAGAAGGTACCAGAAACCTGGATAAAATGGCAAAAGTTATCCTGAGTTTCTTGGCAACCGACAGGATAAAAGAAAAACAAATGAGGGTTATCTAGTTCTCATGGTATTAAAGAAGAAAGAAGAAATAAATCTTTTTCCTGTATTAAATTCTAAGAGGAATTAGTCACATGAATTTTTATATAAGAAAAAAATAATAATACAAAGTCTTCAATTATAGTTCCTTTACAGCGGAACGGAAATGGGCTTCATACAATAATTGCTTATCTGTACCTTGGACAAACTGATATACACAAAGAAGTAAATACAATTCAGTTGGCATAATAAATACAAGTAATAAGACTACCATTTACAAAACACTCTGAAATATGTGACAGTCCTACCAGAAGTAACAGGAATTAGCTCATGGACACTAGATCCAGTCCACAGTCAAGGCTCCACAAAGCCATGAAAGCCACTAGGCAAGCACAACTCTTACAAAGTTGGACTTTGGAAGTAGACAGAACCAATGGGATTAATCCTTCTTGGAACTGAACTATAAGTCACATAGTATGACTAAGCCTCAGTCTCTTCCTCTGTAAAATAAATGTACCTACATCTCAATGTTGTTAACCAGAAAGGACAAACTGTATATAAGGTGCTTACAAATCAGGAAAACACATCAATAAATACAGTGATTGCTGTTGTTACCTGTTCTGGGACCAATGTAATAGTCGAGTTCTTTGGAGCAATTACAGAAGAAAGAGCTGGTGCAGTAGGGACAGATGTTGGAGGATTTGATGAGATTTGAGCAGTCTATGAGTATAAAATATGGTAATATTATTATGTGAATTAACATAGCCACCCAACGCCAAGTTTTCTCCATTCAGCTAACTCAAGCACTCTCAAACAAAGTCCTGCGTACAGGGTATCTGCCCTGAGTAAATCATCAACTACACAACCCGTCCAGCATTTTGTGAAGAATGCTAAGCAAATGAGACGCCCATAATAGAGCAGGTATTCAACAAAAGGTGAATTATCATTTACAATTTAATAAAATGCCCTTTTTTTTTTTTTTTTTTACCCAGGGTTTAAGTGATAAACTGCCATGTGAGATTATTAATGCCTTCTCTTTGGACTGTTAATAACAAATGAGAGCTCAATTCATGTCAAGTCTTTTTAAGCCACAGCTGACAAGGCATCTCCTTCTCCATCAATGACCCTCCTTGGGTCAATGCCACATCTCCAACCTTGGGTGGCGAGGTGAAAGCTCAAGGCTCTAGGCCAGTGCTTCTCAACATAAATGTGCAGAAAAAACACCTGGAAATCTTGTAAAAAGGGAGGTTCTGATTAGTCTAGGGTGGAGCAAGCCAAACAAACTTTCACACTTTAAGTAGCAAAATCCCAAGTCTCGGTTATTCTATGAGATATTGCAATATCCTTCTAATAAATTCATCTTTTTGCTTAAGCTTAAGTGGATTTAGGGTTGTCTCCTGCAATGACAAAAGACCCAAGTGATATACTACTATACTCTCCATGGGTCAAAGAAAGGCCTCCTACCTCTTGTCTTGCTGTTTCAGCCTCTGCTTCTGAGGGAGGAAACTGAACGCCTTTCTTAAGCAGGTCGAGGTATACTTCTTTGACTTCGCTTACATCCACACCTCCTGGGAAACCCTGTGACCAAGCCTGAGTTCAAGAGATGAAAACGTTCCAGAGTTAAAACAGCAACAAAACCAAAACACAATTCTTTTTTTTTTTTTTTTTTTGAGACAGTCTCACACTATTGCCTGGGCTGGAGTGCAATGGCACAATCTCAGCTCACTGCAATCTCCACCTCCCGGGTTCAAGCGATTCTCCTGCCTCAGCCTCCCGAGTATCTGGGAATTACAGGTGCCCACCACCACGTCTGCCTTATTTTTTGTATTTTTTAGTAGAGACGGGGTTTCACTGTGTTGGCTAGGCTGGTCTCGAACTCCTGACCTTGTGATCTGCCCACCTCGGCCTCCCAATGTACTGGGATTACAGGCGTGAGCCACCACGCCCGGCTGAAAACACAATTCTTAAGCTCCTGATAGAAAATGAGAGATCAATAATTATGTACCCCACTCAGAAAGAGAAAGCTACTTTTGAATGCCATGGGCAAAATGCTCATTTTCAAAGGCTAGGAAAATATAAAATATTTTATTTTTATTTTTTATTTTTTTTGAGACAGAGTCTTGCTCTGTCGCCCAGGCTGCAGTGCAGTGGCGCGATCTCGGCTCACTGCAAGCTCCGCCTCCTGGGTCCACGCCATTCTCCTGCCTCAGCCTCCCAAGTAGCTGGGACTACAGGCGACCGCCACCACAGTTGGCTAATTTTTTTTTTGTATTTTTAGTAGAGACAGGGTTTCACCGTGTTAGCCAGGATAGTCTCGATCTCCTGACCTCATGATCCACCTGCCTCGGCCTCCCAAAGTGCTGGGATTACAGGCATGAGCCACCGCGCCCGGCCCAAAATATTTTAAATCAGACTTCCATGCCTCAAAATCTTGAAGAAACCCTAGGATATATACTATCAATTGTTTTTTGCTGCTCTGAATCCAAAATTAACAGATTCCAAAACAACATCAGTAGCTCTTTTTCCAAGTAACCTTGAACTAGTCAGTTAGTTGGAACAGTTTCCCAACCTGCAAAATGAACATACACATCATTGTCTTTCCTATTTGACACAGATAAAATAGAAACTGAGAGGAAAGTAGGGAAATGACTACAAATCTTCAGAAAAAGTGTACCATCCAATGCCAAAAAATTATTATTACACAGAAACTAAAAATAGCAAAAATGCTTTTCTGGCTCAATCCAAGACATATAAAAGATAAGCAAAACAATCAGGAGGTAAGCTGTGAAATCCCTAATCTTAGAAATTTACCATCCCATGAGGTATACAACAGACTTACCTTAATGAAATTCAAGATTCTATTCTGAATGTCTAATGGCAAGTTGTATCTAGGATTCAGTAGCTTAACTAAATTCTCTTTAACAAATTCCTTCTTCACAATCAGAGACTGGAAACTTGGACCACAGTTCTGCACGCACATGTCAATAAGCTAAATTAGAAAAATAAATTAAACATTATATTTATCTGGCAAAACCACCTCCTAAAAATGTAAGGGAAAAATTGCTAAATAATAATTTCCACCAGCATACTAACTAACAAACATAATTTAGTATCTACTAAAATATATGGCAAAATGTTAGGTTCTGGGGATATGTGGAAATATGAGCATAATGTAACAGTCTAGAGGACAGACTTATCGAGGAGCCCCAGCACATCCAAAAGGGAATTAACCAGCAATGCAGAGTACTAAATGCTAAATGCTGAAGGGACGTGCAGGCCAAACATATGAGCTACAGATGGAATAATATCTGTCCCAGTTTACCCAGGGTAGCACAGGTATATTCCCAATGTCCTGTTTATTAATGATGACACACCCTTTCACTTTCAAAAATGTCCTGGTTTGGATGATGAATTACACAGTCACCCTAGCTATAGGTCCTTATAGGCAAGAGTGATTATTTAGGGCTAGGTGGTCTTACAAGACTTTTGGAAAAGGCTAATTGGAAGCTGGGCTTTGCAAAACGGCTAAGAACAGTAAAAATGAGTATAGAGCTATATTCCAGACAGAGAAATTGTATGAAAACTATATAAATGTGGAAAAGTGGGTAAGTTATGAAGGGGGAGATAAGTACTCTGGTCTCTCTCTAGCAGAGGCATCTTGATAAAGGTAAATTGGGGACACTGGAAAGATAGGGTAGATAAAGTCTGTCCAGGTTGTAGAGAAGTTTGTGTGGCAGTGCAAAGGGTGTGGATATTATCTTGAAGGCCCTAAGAAGTTACGGAGGGTCTCTGTTAGTTTGTCACCATCACACCTTTACCCTGAAATTGAGGAAAAGGTTAATGTGTGCAAAGTACTATTCTGGATAGGTTGTCAGGCAGCACTCTGCAAAGGCAAGTGGAGGGAGAAGAAACCTGGAATGACAGAAAGATCCACTAGCAACCCATTAGTTCAGGCATGATATACAAAAGGCCTAAACTAAGATGATGTGGGTACAGGAAAAGGAGTCACGACAGAATTATGAAGGAAGAACTTTGAATGACAATGCTGGTCAAAAAAGGAAGATGACTGAAAGTTAAGTGACTCTCATTCTGCATGAGGACCCCTGTGATGGAAATTTGGAAGAGGGTGTGGTATGGCTGGTCTAGGGGTAGAAATGACGGGCTGAAATTTAGATATTTTGAGTTCAAAAGATAAGGGACATTTAAGTAGGTGTTTAGCAGTGAGCTGGACACACACAGCTATAGTTCAAGAGAGTGAAGGACCAAAAGTGAGTTATCAAGGCTGCCTACAATGAGAAGAGAGGAGGAAGGGCTGAAACACTGGGGTTCACCTATTACACAGGCCAGCGAAAATCCAAGGAAGGCAATCAAGGAGTAACTGACAGAAAATGAAGCACAAAATCAGGAGTACATAAGGCACGCCTTTGGTAAAGTCAAAAGAAAAGTTTCCTGGAGGATGGGGTGTTATACAGTTAAGAATACGCACTAAGGAACATCAGTTCCCTTGAAAAACACATTTGCGATAAAGCAACGTGAGCAGAAACTTGACTAAGAAAGAATGAGCCAATACTGAAGAACTGCATGCAGAAAGTAGATTTCTAAAAGTAATCTAAAAACAAAATTAAATCTTTAGTTTCCATGCTACAACTTCAAATTAGAAAGGTCATAGAAACCATTAACATGACCAGGATAATCATCTCTGCAGAATAGAAGCCCTAAAAATGGACTTCATGCCATGCTTTGTCTTTGTATTTTTAGTCTGTCTTTAATGGAAATACATAAAGTGGCAGCAGGTATGAACGCTATAGTTTTAAAGCACAGTGACCAAGAAGGTAATCAGAAAATACAGAAGGTGAGCACATGTAGCTGTGTGAAACACAGCGAAAACCTTTAAGGCAAAGGAAAATAAAAACAAAATCCAAAACATACTAAGATGAATCTATACTAGTGCAGGTTGTTAAGACAAAGTTGGAAAGTTGAATAATATGCCATTTAGCTTGATGGATTATTATAATGAGTATAATGAGTTTTTAATGGGTGAAATGCTGAAAGGAAACGTGCCTCTAGCTCAATGTGAGTTTACAGAAATATTTCACCTAACTAGTTGTACAGTCTTAGGCAAATACCTAGGCTCCAAGTCTCATTCTCCCTAGGCATATATATATATATATATATATATATTTTTTTTTTTTTTCTTTTTGACACAGGGTCTCACTCTCTCATCTAGGCTGGAGTGCAGTGGTGCAATCTCGACTCACTGCAACCTCTGCCTCTCGGGTTCAGGTGATTCTCATGCCTCAGCCTTCTAAGTAGCTGAGATTACAGGCATGCACCACCATGCCCAGCTAATGTTTGTATTTTTAGCAGAGATGGGGTTTTGCCACGTTGGCCAGGCTGGTCTCGAACTCCTAGCCTCAGGTGATCCACCCACCTCAGCCTCCCGAAGTGCTGGGATTACAGGCATGAACCACCACACCTGGCCCTCACAAACTAATTTTTATCTTTGGTGCAACAAGATTTTATGATAATGAGTAACACTCCCAGGAGGAACATGCACAAAATCAAAGAGTCAACATGAAATGCTAAAAATGCGAACATCTGGAGATTAGCAGTCATGCCTTTTGTGTTTTCCCATTAGAATCAAGAATGCCAGGACTAATTACTTCTACATCACCTCCTCTATTATATCACCAGAACCTCTTTCACCCTCCAACTCACTCAGATAAGTAATAAAACCTACTGTGGCAAATTAAATTAAAATTAAATATGTTGTTTTCACATATTCTGAAATTGAACTTGGTGCAAATGTGTTCAGATAACCTATATTTGGAAATAAGACAAATAAGAATCCATAATCTGAGGTGGGATTGAAAACTCTGGAGCCAAGGAACAAAGAGAGACTGAAGTGGGTGACTCCAGGCTTCACTGATCTCTTGGGCTTAGCTGGGCAAATCACTTATCCTAAGCCTCAGTGTTCTTATCTGCAAAATGGACATAATACCTCCCTCTAGAGACTTGTTGAAAGGCCCAAATGAAACATAACAAAGAGCGTGACACAAAGCAGGACCTCAATACATGGCAACTATTTAGATCATCTTTCACGGAGAACTTCCTAGCAGGACTGAATGTGATGATGAGCTGACCTAAGTATTTTAAGAGAGGGCTGGAATCAAAAGAGATTTTCTCACTGTAAATTTCCAAACCAGGCACAGTGACAACAACCAGGTTTCAGGGCCATCAGAGCTACACCTGGGCCATGCATAGTGCCTTCACCAAGGTGACTACCCCAGCCTAGAGGCCTCAGTCTTCTCAGTCCCTCCAATTGCAACAAGCTCCTGGGGGGACAACCACATGGTTTGGTTTTGCTTTGTTTTGTTTCGATACAGAGTCTCGCTTTGTCACCCAGGATGGAGTGCAGTGGCACAATCTAGGCTCACTGCAACCTCCGCTCCCTGGGTTCAAGCAATTGTCCTGCCTCAGCCTCCCAAGTAGCTGGGATTACAGGCACATGCCACCATGCCCGGCTAATTTCTGTATTTTCAGTAAAGACAGGGTTTCACCATGTTGCCCAGGCTGGTCTCTAACTCCTGACCTCAAGTGATCCACCCTTGTGGGCCTCCCAAACTGCTGGCATTACAGGCATGAGCCACTGCACCCAGCCTGATATTTTGTTTCACTGGTAAATTTGCCAAAGGAGAATACACTAAGCTTCTCCTTCATTATTATTTTCAACCACATAATTTTACACATCTTATGAAACCCCTGAAGCTCACTGCTTAGGGGGTGCTCCACAAAGGCCTATTAACTAATTGATTCTTAGGAACCTGTTCAACCACTTTCCATTTGACACTAATAGTAGCCTCTTGCTGAGATTTATCACAATTGACTCATTCAAGAAGAGAATACTTCCTGGCTCAGAGTAATAAAGCCTGGAAACAAAATTCTGCTGAAACACAAAACTGCTCTACCAACTGATGGTAGGAAATCATAGTACAGTCAGATTCCATTAAAGCCGAATCAAGGTTAACACGTCCATGGAGAACTCAACATGACAGATAACAAAGAATATTTATAACTGAATTTGACAGGCTCTCATCACTTTACATTAATAAAATGGAAATGTCATATATAGGGATTACTTTTTAAAGAGTTTACTAGTAAACTTATAATTGCGTTTGACAGACATGGGTGACTCCTTCTGTGACTAAGTCCCCTCATCATTAAATTTGGCTTATGTGAATATTAAAGTCAGTTTTGAGGCCCTAAGCACACCTCTGCAAGGCAGGGAGTAGTCTGAGGTGAGGTGACTGGACCATTAAATACACCACTTGGGGAAATCAGCATGAAGATATGAAGAGTCAAAGGCCTATTTAAAGAAAATCCAAGGAAAACCCAGGTGTTTTTCCTGACTTTAATGTACTGTGACCCCAAGGATGAAGGTGTATTCTGACTGGTGACTCTTGCCTGTTTTTAGGCACAGGCTTTAGATTCTCTTGTTCGCACACATTGGACAGAACCCATAAGGTAAGGTAGCTACAGATCTGAGGTGGAACAGATCATGGGAACGGCAGCGAGCTGGTAGTCAGGCTTGAGAGATTAGACTACCTGATGAGAAGGAAGAGTGGAAGCCCAAAGAGAAACAGAGGGCCAGAGGCACGACACTCTGGAATAACCCAGCTTCCTCAAGGAGGGTCCCTGGTCCATCGTCATAGCGAGGGAACCATGATGGAAGAAGATATGGAGGCGGGATTAAGAAGCAACCACTGACACATCAAGTAGGCTTGGGCACAATGGAGGAAGCGGCAAACTGTTATGAATGGTGAACTCCTGTAAAAAGCAAAATAATAATACCCCATGCTGAAATAGAGAAGGGGGCATAAATTAGTCTTCTGCCCTTCTCTTCCTTACTCAATTCTCCTAACCTCTGGCACCCTTCAGATATCCCAGATATACCACGAGAATGGCTTACGTGAATATTGAAGTCAGTTTTGAGGCCCTAAGCACACCTCTGCAAGGCAGTGAGTACTCTGAGGTGAGGTGACTGGACCATTAAATACACAGTTTGAGGAAATCCGCATGAAGACACAAAGAGTCAAAGGCCTATTTAAAGAAAATCCAAGCAAAAGGGTACATCTACCCATCTTTCTACTCCCGTTCTACAGTACCTTCCATTAGCCCTTGAGTCTTCCCGGATACTAGGAGAGATGGGATTAGGTGTGTGTATGAGGGTGTGGTGCTTAATCATTAATCCAGTCAACATCTGATATACCTGGCCCTGTACTACACAGGAAGAAACTAAAGACACAAAGGAAACACAGTAGCCTGCTCTTTTAAGAGGCTTGATTCATTCTGAGAAACAAAGAAGTATGAGGCAAGGGCATGGAATTTAGAATCTGAGGACTGGGATCAAATCTTGCCTATGCTATGTAATAGCCATTTTCATCTTGGAAATAAATCAGTTTCTCTGAGTCTCAATTTCTTCATCTGTGAAATGGAGTTAATAATAGAACTACTTCACAGGGTGGTCAAGAACATTGACAGGTGCCAGGCATTTCTATCAGTGACCCATCGTTCTGGGATTTCTACAGAAGTGCCTCACTCTTCTCTCCACAATCTCCTCCATTCTGTGACCTTCAAGAGTTAAGGATAGGTGAGAGGTTCAAAAAAAAAAAAAAAAAAAGGTGAAGGGGGAAAATGCCTCTAAAACTATATTCAGATCCCAACGTGAAGGGTTTCTTTAATGATCAAATCATGAAGACCGTTCATTGCATTTCTGCTCATTCAGTGAGCCTATGCAAGATGTCCATTTTCTTCTACATGTAACTAGAAACCAGGAGCTACGCTCACATATGCCCCAAAGTCCTCTTGATAAAGACTAATGCTCCTAAGGCAGTGTGATGCTGGCTGATTAGTGCCGTGACCATGCACAGTCTTGGGCTGGGCTGAGATAAACAAAGGCGTGCAGAATAAATCAGAAAGCTACACAGCTCACTCTCAGGCAGCAGGCAGGGCTTGCAACACATACTAAAGTAAAAAGGACAACTCACCAACGTGACTGAAGAGGTCATATGGCCAAGGATGGTGGGAAAATGGGAACACGTCAAATAAGAGTCCACACTTAAATAACAGACAATACAACACACAGGAGAATTGCTTAAACCAACATAGAACATTCTCCAAATCATGCCAGGCAGCAGAACTTGGTTGGAATTTAATGAGCTGAGAGCATCTCAGGATTCCACAAAGCTGTTCAAGTGAGGTAGAAAGCTAACAGGGAGGTATTTTTCAAAATTTCAATTCTCATCTTAAATTATGGTTAATTAATACATGCACAAACTTTATTATTATTATTATTTTTTTTTTAAGAAGGAGTCTTGCTCTGTTGCTCAAGCTGGAGGGCAGTGGTGCGATCTTGACTCACTGCAACCTCCACCTCCTGGGTTCAAGCAATTCTCCTGTCTCAGCCTCCCGAGTAGCTGGGACTACAGGCACACGCCACCACGCCCGGCTACTTTTTGTATTTTTAGTAGAGACGGGGTTTCACCATATTGGTCAGGCTGGTCTCAAACTTCTGACCTCAGGGGATCCACCTGCCTCGGCCTCCCAAAGTGCTAGGATTACAGGCGTGAGCCACCATGCCCAGACACAAACTTTTTTTTTTTTTTTTTTAAGAGTTGAGGTCTCTCTTTGTCACTCAGGCTGAGGTACAGGGGCATGATCATAGCTCACTGCCATCTTGAATTCCTGGGTTCAAGTGATTGTCCTGCCTCAGCCCCCTAAGTGGCTGGGGCTACAGATGCAGGCTACCATGTCTGGCTACTTTTTAAATATTTTGTAGAGACAGGGTCTCACCATCTTGCCCAGGCTATTCTCAAACTCCCGGGCTCAAGCAATCATCCCACCTCGATGCTGGGATTATAGGCATGTGCCATCACACCCAGCCAATACACAAAGTTCTTCATCAGTTCACCATGTATAATACATGTTAACCACTAATTCCCATCTCCTGACCAAGAACAATTGATTTTTCAGGAACAAGTTCTTCCCGTGAAATTAAATGCTATTACAAAGAACTAAACTTTCTTTATTCTGCAATTCTCATAAATGAAGAGTTTTAACTCATACTGTACACAACTCTTAGGTAATCTATTAGCTAACCTATTAGTTTTCTCAGAATACTTGCTTCTTATTTTTTACCCAGGATTAAAAACGTAACTATAGCTTGAGAAATTGAGTCTTACTTATAAAATTAAAGTACTTACTGACAAGGTAAGTTGGATTTCTTTATGATTGTAGTTTTTGGAAATCCTTTTCTTCAAAGCTTTCACTGCATCTTTTGGCCTATGGTAATAAATACACTGAAATCACCAATTTAGGCATTGCTGAAAACAAGCAGTCTCTCTGAAAAGCAACATGCATTTGGAGAGAGGAATGGCTAAGGAGAAAACCAAGGCCTTGGTCCTACTGTGGGACCCTACACGAATGACTTAACTTCTTGAACCTAAATTTCTTCACACATACAGGCAGAAAATACCACCTACCCACCCCCTTATGAGAATCAAATAAAATATTTTTGTACAAGTCTATTACCTAGAAAGCACCACCCATGAAATGCACTCATTCCTGTATCCCTCTATCAATGCACAGAACCAACTTATAGGAAATGCAACTTCTGAAACAACGAATGTTACCATTTTAATTAAAACTATTAGTATTTCCTGAGCACCCTACAGACAAGGGGATGTAAGAGGAATTACAACAAACTAGGTCAGCTGCCAATACACCACAATTTTACGTTACAAATAACTATTTATAAGGGTCCAAATTTAAGATTCTCTTTTTGTATTATCAATGAATTGGTATTATCAATGAAAATGTTCCCAGAGGAACTAAACATGGTAAATAGAATTATAGGAAAAAAACCATACACACTTAAAAGTACTAACCAGCTTGTAATCCCAGCACTCTGGGAGGCCGAGACGGGCGGATCATGAGGTCAGGAGATCGAGACCATCCTGGCTAACACAGTGAAACCCCGTCTCTACTAAAAAATACGAAAAACTAGCCGAGCGAGGTGGCGGGCACCTGTAGTCCCAGCTACTCGGGAGACTGAGGCAGGAGAATGGCATGAACCCAGGAGGCGGAGCTTGCAGTGAGCCGAGATTGCACCACTGCTCTCCAGCCTGGGCAACAGAGCGAGACTCCGTCTCAAAAAAAAAAAAAAAAAAGTACTAACCATAAGCACTTTCCATTTATTTATAACCAATAATTTTGATGTTTTCTTTATCAATATAAGCTAGACTAAATCTCTTTTACTGTCAGTTATCACTTTAATATGCACAGGAAAATTACCAGAATTGTGTTCCGAAGAATAACTTGTAATTGACTACATGCAAACCAGTTTGTTCTTCTTAATGACTTTTTTCTTACAACTTCGATTCTCTAAAGTTTAAGAAGTTTAAGGGCAAAAGATAGCACATGCTATAAGAATACAGCTTAAACATGGGTGAGTTGACATTCAGAAGGAAAAAAATTGTCCTGTGACAAGGAGGAAAAAAGACTGCTATATTGTTTCCTGGTTACTAAAGACAATTGCCCAGAAATAGGTCACCACCAGGAGTCAACCAGCTTCTTGATAATATTTGACGGTTTCATCAAATACTGGCCATGGGAGCTGGAGATATTCCTAAAGAAGGAAACAATCTCTCTTTTTCTATCTTTTTTTTTCTTTTTGAGACAGAGTCTCGCTCTGTTGCCCAGGCTGGAGTGCAGTGGTGCAATCTCAGCTCACTGCAAGCTCCGCCTCCCGGGTTCACACCGTTCTCCTGCCTCAGTCTCCCAAGTAACTGGGACTACAGGCGCCTGCCACCACGCCCGGCTAATTTTCTGTATTTTTAATAGAGACGGGGTTTCACCGTGTTAGTCAGGATGGTCTCGATCTCCTGACCTCGTGATCCACCCGCCTCGGCCTCCCAAAGTGCTGGGATTACAGGCGTGAGGCACCGCACCTGGCCTTTTTCAATCTTTTAAAAAGAAGCAATTTGAGCTTCCCAGTGACAAAATTTGAAACTGTTAAAGAAACTGCTAAGAGGAAAAAAATGATAGTGGATTTATAGATACGCTACATGCTGAAGCAAGCAGCTGCCCCAATATTTCAATCTGACAAGTCTTCAAAAGGTAGAGGGTGCCTAATGAATGATGAAAACACTCTTTCAATAACAAAACTGAAACATTTGCAAGAGAAAACGTGCTGTAGTTCTGATGCTTCTTATCAGAGGCAAATACACGGAAACTATGCTGTACTCACCCATCCTGGGTAGTGTTAATTATGTCACAGATGTGCATGAACTGGCCCCAATCTTCAGTCTGAACTCCAGCAAATGTAGCCTTTTCTGCCAAGAAAAAGCTGTTGAGTCTGAGCTACGACAGAATAAAAAATGTCTGGTATTCCTGAAATAATCTGCCTAGGCTGCACTAGCAAGTGTCATTAAGTGTATATTGCCAAAGGGCAAAGTGATTTTTTTTGGAACCGTTCTCAGTAATTCAGGAATCAATCAGAACCCAAGTTCAGAGTGCTGTTGCAGCAACAGTAATGAGTGATCTATTAATAAAGACTGCAAGCACAATACCTGGCCACAGGCCCAGGCCAGGCCAGCTAAATCTCCACCTGCCTGGCTTTCAGACAAGGGAACTAGGGCTTAGTGAGCAGCTACCTACAAGGTGAACTGCATAGTGCTATGTATTTTATCATATGCAATCTCATTTAACCCACTGTTAGAGATGATGAGACAGAAGTTCAGAGAGGTTAGGAAATTACCAAAGTCATACAGTCAGTATGAAGTAGAATTGGCATTCAAATCTAGGTTGTTTGGTCTCACTGTTTGTTTTTAAAAATAATTTATTCTCTGGGGGGACAGGAGGAAAGAATTTTTAAAGGAGAGAAGTAATCTGTTGGTCTTAGGAGCCAAAATATTGGCACAACTCCAAATAAAAGTAATATATTTATTCTCCTATCATCTTAATCTCACGATTCCTTCTAATTTTACCAATTATTATAACTTCAACCAGTACTTGCAAAGACACTGCTTATCTCGATTACGTAAAAACTTCCATTGCATACACTTTTACTATCAGTCTTAATTATTTCAAACTGGCACTGAGTAACTATCCAAACTAATAATAACAAGCATCTAAACTAACCACAGCTGCACCAGGCTGACCAGAATGCTTCTGCACTTGGAACCCTATCATTAGATAATCAGGCAATACAAGATGTTACCTGGAAAGGGTAATGGAACACTCAACATGAATGCGCTAACATCTTCCTAAGAGAAGGATAAGATCCCTAAGAATGAAAACACGGGGTTCTGGGGGAAATGGAGAAAAAAACAAAAAGGATAGAGAAGGGAAAGAAAGAATAAGGACTTGTTTCAGGGAACCCCAAAGTTTGGCTTGCTTTCAATCAAGGAAAAGAACCACTTGAGGCCGGGTGCGGTGGCTCACGCCTGTAATCCCAATCACTTTGGGAGGCCGAGGCGGGTGAATCACCTGAGGTCAGGAGGTCGAGACCAGCCCGGTCAGTATGGTGAAACTCCATCTCTACTAAAAATACAAAAATTAGCTGGGCGTGGTGACGTGCGCCTGTAGTCCCAGCTACTCGGGAGGCTGAGAAAGGAGAATTGCTTGAACCCGGGAGGCGGAGGTTGCAGTGAGCCGAGAGCTACTGCACTCTAGCCTGGGTGACAGAGCGACACTCAAAAAAAAAAAAAGCAAAAAACAAAAAACAAACAAAACTTGAATTTGGCACCAAATGGACAAAGCTTATCTTCCTAGAAAACTCCCATTCACCCTTCAAAAGCCACAGTAGAATTCATTTCTCCCTTTCGGTAAGTTTTGTGTGTTTTGCATTTTCTTGCATTGCAAAGGTGCCGCACAAAACCGTGCCGTCTTCCCTACAAGAAAATGAGTTCCCTCAGGTTTGAGATCACGTCTCACCTTGGCCTCACCAGTGCCTGATCCAGGTCCAGACACATAGCTGACAGTTAGTCCATGTTTACAGAATTAAAAAATTAAGCAGATGAACTGCTGAAGTTTCTTTTGCCTATGAAGATACAGTCGGAACCCATTTCTGCTCAGGGTTCATTCTAATATCCAACAAAGCACAGCCATCAAGGGAAAGCATCTCCTCAATGGTAGCTACTCTGACCATTTTATAAGGATGTGTAAACTAAGGTTCTGTTTAAGTGGTGTGTTCCGTGTCACGGCAGTTAGTAGAGCTGTGAGCTAAATTTTCCAAATCTCGGCCTCTTTACTACAACTACTAGGTTCTCAAGATTTCATCACCCCACTAAGTTCCTGACATCATCACACTTTGCCTGGCATTAATATGCACTCGTGCCACACCCAATTCCCAAGGGAGGAATCAGGGAAAAGAGGGAGCAGTGAGCTGGTGCTTGTAAGAGTCCAATCACTGGCTTCTACATACATCATGCAAGGTACATTCGGAGGAGAAATCTTTTAGGTGGATGCCGGTGTAGTCCCTAGCGGCCTGCAAGAGACCTCCGTGCCCCCAGATGGCTCCTCTGTTCCCCTCCTCTTCACTCCAATGCCAAGCATTTTCATTCTCTTTGTTTACCCATTAAAGCAATCCAGGTTGTATAAGCTTGGCACTATTGAAAACTGGTTTGGGGAGACCTGCCCCTCACAGTAAGGTCACATCACTTAGTCTCCCAGAGCCTCCTCTTCTGATCTGTAAAACGGGCATAACAATACCGTGCCCTAGAGAGTGTGCGTTTAGGAATAACTTTCCCCTGGTCGAGAAGTTTCTGGTGTCTCCTCGTGGAGGCCCAAATACTCCATGCCTGACTCCCGCGGTTCACCTGTTTGGTTCCACTCCCCAGGAGGCATCGAAAGGAAGGTACATTTTTGAGGACTGCGGGTTCTAGAGTGAGTTGGCCAAGAAGGAAACGGACGAAAGGGGGCCGGGTGGAATGCGGGTGCCCTGGGAAAGTTGCTGGGGGAGGGGAAGGATTTTCTCCAAGTTGGACTAACTCCGTCCTCTGCAGGCCGAGAATGGATCAAGCAGGAAAGGATCCCACGGTCCCCTGCCTGCCTGGGCGTCTCTCCCCGCGCCTCCTTACCTATGAGGTGGCCCACGGAGGTCGCGTAGGGATCCCGGTGACTCTTGCCAAACGCCATGGTAGCTCCAGAGGGCCGGGCCCAGGAAATCCGCCTCCACCGCTCTCTGGCTCCCGACTCCACCCGCTCGGTACCCTTGGCTCCTCCTCTTCGCCCGAGCGCTTCCCTGGCTCTGGCGGAGGCGGTGCGTTGTGCGCTGCCGCTGCGGGGCGCGGGTACCGAGCGTGAGGAGCGGGGCGCGGGGCAGGGACGCTAGGGCGGGGCTTCGGGACGCCCCGCGCACCTGCAGCGCGCCCTGCGGGACCGGCAAGGAGGCGTCGCTGCCCGCTGCAGGTGGTACAGGCGGGCAGCGGTGGGCGTATGGAGCCTGCGAGAGTGGCGCGGCCGCCCGCTCGGATCCCAGGTGGGCTTTTCGCCCCGCGCAGGAGGAGCAGGAAGCCCAATCTCCAGCTTGGGAAGTAGAGACCCAGGCTTTGATCCCGCCGCTTGCTAGGCAGATTGTCACTCTTCTCTGCGCCTCTTTGGCTGCCCTTGGTAGACCAAAGATAATAAGGGGTTAATAACACAAATTCAGAATTGTGAGAATTAAGGGAAGGACGTAAACCGATTAGGTCGGTGTCTGGTACCCACAAAATAGTTAACCACTGAATAAATTGAATAACTAGAAATGTTTACCCTCGACCTGCCTTCGCCCTACAGATGCGGGAGGGGAGGTGTGCGCCCTGCCCTTTGAAGCTGTAGGTGATGTCTAGGAGGAAGGATTGGGTTCGAAGTTAGGGCTTCCCAGGAGCAGGCCCTCTTTGTCTCTCTCCTGTTTCCTCGAGGGACCACAGGGCGCCGCCACGCAGGCTCTTGTTTTCTAACCCCACTTTCTGGGAGCCGTGTTTTCCAGCCTGATTCTAAAAATGGAGGAGGGGCTTTCCGTTTCCTCTGGCAAGGAGGATGCTTGGTTTTAGGCCTGAGTTTCAGAAGCCCAACACCTTTCCAGCTGCCCTTTCGGAACCAGAATTTATTTCTTATTCCTTTGCATTCAATTAACATTGAACTGGCGATGTTAACAATCTCCAGCTGCCAGAGAGTGATGCGTCCCTAGGCCATGTCAGATAGCCATAGATGAGCTCCTGGTGCTTGTAGATCCTGTTTCCTGTAGTCTAACTGGCACCCATTTCAAGTCTGTTTTTTAGCCCTGGATATGGTGACTAGGGAGACGAAGGGGACCTGTTTTGACTTATGTCCGTGGTCTTGTGAATTTTAATATAGAGATCAAAACCAATTGCCATGCACTCCAAGAGGCTAACATTTAATTATTTATCTCGAACTCAATTATTTATAGTTTTTCTTGACCGAAGTGAGCCAAAACCTGGGATTCTAAAATCTGGAATGAAATATTCTTGTTGTGATGATATTTCTCATAATGGGATTTGTCTCATCTGTAACTAATATTCTCCACCTGCCTATTCAGGGCGAGTAACTATTTCAGATGGTGCCATTTATCAACTTCCTTAGTCATCACTACAGCCTCTGCTGACACTGTTGAAACCCTCTTTTGTGACATCACCAACCTAATCTGTATTCCATGCTACAGCCTCTAGCAAAGTGTTTTGCCTTTTCTGCAACCTACAATCAACCTACAATCTCTGAAAAAGAAAGCCAATTTTAGCTTAGGACAATGTTGGTGTCAGTGGCCTTCCATCAGATAATGAGAACTAGGAAGGAACCAAGCATCCAGAGAGATAGATTTTTAACATACTTCTATGTGGGAGATTTTTCTTTTCTTCTTCTTCTTTTTTTTTTTTTTCTCCTATGTCTGCTTTCCTTACATGACAGGACTCAGGCACTGAGAAAGAGGAGAAACAGTAGCAAGAAGTATCTTCTGGACTTGATGCTTGGGTGAACAGAACCCAGGTTGATGAGTACTACCTGTGTTCTATCTCAGCAATGCCTGGCGGAAGTTTTTCTCTCTCCCTGTGCCCTCCAGGGTGTTATGGTGGTTGTTGCAGCTTTCTTGTGTACTCTGTTCCTTTCTCCATGACCCCTCTTCTCTCCAGGCATGAAAATCCACATGGTTAATGTTAGTAAAGTCTAGCAGCGGGGACAATAGAATTCACAACTAAGTTGAGGTCAAAGAAGGAGCGGAATCCCACAGGGGTAAAATGACACCAGGAGTAAAATCTTACCACAATTTCAATTCCAAGAACACTTAGTAAACATTTATTTATGTAAACTGTGCTAAGTGTCTGCAACTAGAAATCTATCTTAATCTTCACAGTCCTGGGAGGTGGGTAGTATTAACCTCATTTTTACAAATATGTAATCTGAGATTCAGAAAGATCAAGCTCATAAATGGCTTGACTAAAGTTTGACTCATGGCTGCCTGGTTCCAAAGCCTATATTATTGTCACTAGGTGAATCTGTTTATTGACCCTGATGTGTTACTTTTTTAAAGGATCCGCTTGATTCAGTGCGAGACCTCTTAAAGAATACAGGAACAGGGGAAGTCATATACTTTGCTGGCACAAAGTTCTACTTTTTTTCTGTTCTTGTTCAATAGTGAATATTTTCTGTGCTAGAACTATATGCCAGATATGTTCTAAACATATTACATGCGTTATCTCATTTAATCACATAATAACGTTGAGACCAGTACCATTATTACTTTTTATTTCATATTAGAAAACCGAAGTAATGGCTGGACACGGTGGCTCACACCTGTAATCCTAGCACTTTGGGAGGCTGAGGCGGGCAGATCACCAGAGATCAGGAGTTTGAGACCAGCCTGGCCAACATGGTCAAACCCTGTCTTTACTAAAAATACAAAAATTAGCTGGGCATGGTAGTGGGCAACTGTAATTCCAGCTACACGGGAGGCTGAGGCAGGAGAATTGTTTGAACTCAAGAGGCGGAGATTGCAGTGAGATGAGATCGTGCCACTGCTCTCCAGCCTGGGCAACAGAGTGACTCTGTCTCAAGAAAAAAAAGAGAAAAAAAAAAAGGAAATAATTTTTCACGTAGTCACATTGCTAGGGAAGGACTGTCTAATTCCAGAACCTGTGACTTGAACAGCTGTGCTATCATCTTTCATGGTAGAGCTCTAGATGGTAGGTGGTGCCTTTCACTAGTTCACATTTTGAAAGAAGTGGGTTCTAGGGGGCAGTGTCTATAGAATGAAGTGACTGAATTTGGCAAGTACACCTGTGTAGAAGACAAAGATAACCCACCATCACGATTCTTGCAGCTAAGAGATTTTTGCCTTCTCATTTGATTGTTGTGTGTGTGTGTTTGTGTTTGAGGTGGAGTTTCACTCTTCTTACCCAGGCTGGAGTGCAATGGCGCAATCTCAGCTCACCACAACCTTTGCCTCCAGATTCAAGCAATTCTCCTGCCTCAGTCTCCCTAGTAGCTGGGATTACAGTCATGTGCCACCATGTCCGGCTAATTTTGTATTTTTAGTTAGAGAAGGTGTTTCTCCATGTTGGTCAGGCTGGTCTCGAACTCCTGACCTCACGTGATCCACCCTCTTCAGCCTCCCAAACTGCTGGGATTACAGGCGTGGGCCACCGCACCAGGCCTGTTCCTTGTTTTAATATTTAAATGTGCTCCCTATAACCCTCCCCTTAGTATATCCACTAGCCTTCTCATTATCCTTCTCTTTTTCCATGGGTCTAGTTCCAAACACTACCTACTCTCTGCCCCAACTCTCCCACTATAAAAATGAACTTTCATAACTATGTGATCTTCAGCTTTAATAGTCATCCCCATCATCTTTGACCCTCTGCACCACTCATGTGATGGCCTTTCGTTATTAGCCAGCCTTATCTTTCAGGGCACTTCTCTATCCCACTTTTTTTTTTTTCCTCGCTCTCTCTGACTGCTAATTCTCAGTGATCTTCATTTGATTCCATTTTTCTCTCCATTCTGCTAGACCTAAGTGAGTCTCCCCATACTTCCAAGGTCCGCCTTTTTCTCTTTCTGCATTTCTGTCATCCCACCTTCTCCTTGTCCCTTCTTTATGAAGTCTTTTCTGACAACTCCCAGAAGAATTGAACCCTTCTTTCCTGTCCCAGGTACAAATTTCTGTCTTATAGTCCACAACACATTATATCACTGATTTGTTTAAAAATCTGTTCCCTGCCTCCTAGATATAGGTCCCACAAAGGAAAAGGACCCATTTGTAGGACTTGGTGTCCTGACACTCAACAGCCCTTAAGGGATTTTTTTTTTTTTTTTTTTCTGAGACAGAGTTTCACTTTGTCACCCAGGCTGGAGTGCTGTAGCACAATCTCAGCTCACTGCAACCTCTGCCTCCCAGGCTCAAGCGATTCTTCTGCCTCAGTCTCCCAAGTACCTGGGATTACAGGCACACGCCCCCACGCCTGGCTAATTTTTGTATTTTTATTAGAGACAGAGTTTCACCATGTTGGCCAGGCTGGTCTCGAACTCCTGACCTCAAGTGATCCTCCCACCTTGGTCCCCCAAAGTGCTGGGATTACAGGCATGAGCCAATATCCCCAGCCTAAGGTATGTTTATTGTACATATTAATGAATGGCTCTTCAAAATCTTAAGTTGTTCTGTCCTTCCTGATATCCAGCCCTTAATTCCCTCCTGGATGCCTTGTTGAAACTTGAACTCAGTATGTCTAGAATTATACTCATCCTCTTTCTCCGTTATCTCAATATCCTACCTTACTTGTTTTGACTGTAGCAGTCATTCTCAACCATATGCATAGAAATTCCTGGGTTGCTGTAAAGACTGATGATATCTGGGTCCCACCTCAGAGATTCTGATTTAACTTGTCTTGGATGCCTCAAGGTCATAAAGAATTTTAAAGGTCCCTGGATGTGCTAATGGTACCATAAATTCCCAAACAGAAAATCTTGAAGTTATCCCCAACTTTCATTTCAGTCAGTTCTGGATTTCTCTATGTTCTTCTTTACCTCTCTTTCTCTTTGCTTTTTCTTTTCTGTGGACACTGTCTGTCCAGAAATTGTCAATGTCATAAGCTTTAATACTGTTTAGGGATGAAACTAGATTGAAGTTCAGGCTTTCCTGAACACGATCAAATATCCCTGTGCATTTCAAGACATATTATTTCTCCTTAAAATAGACCTTCTTTTGCACAATGTCTTGCCCATTGTTTTTGAAAACCACATGTACACAAATATATGTTCATTTTATTTCCATATATATATATAGAGAGAGACAGAGAGAGAGAGAGATAAGTTCTTACTATGTTGCCCAGTCTGGTCTCGAACTTCTGAGCTCAAGCGATCCTCCAACCTCACAGCCTCCCAGAGTGTTGGGATTATAGGCCTGAGCCACATCCAGCCTATTTCCAGTCATTTCTTAATATACTATGTCTTTGCAACTCCTGGTTGTGAAAATTAAAGAACAACCTTTCTTTTCCAGCTCTTAGGATAATCAGCTTCACACGAGAGGGTTTCTCTCAACCCCAACCCCAGCTCTGTTTTGTTCCATCTTTATGGGTTTTAGGCTGAACTCAGAGACCCAAGATGAGAGAGGACAAGGCACAGGAAGAGTGAAGAGGGGAACAGTTGTTGACTTCTACCTGTGCCAAGCACTGTACAAAGTGTTTTGGTATCTCCAATAAACTTCAGAATTATTTTTTAAAAAATAATTACTCCCATTTCAGTAACTAACTTGCCTAAAGTCACTCTCAATATGGAGGTGAATTTGGGTTTTTCTCATTTCCAAGCTTAAGCCTTTTTCCATTGCATCACACTGCCAGCCCCTGCCTTCCCCACCAGCAGGGGTCCGTTGCTGATCTTGGAGAGCATCTGAAGCAACGAGCCCAGTGCTCCTTATGCAGCAATGCCAACCAGAAGTTTGTTGATTGATTTTAAACCACAAGCATCCTCCAAACATTAATCTTTAAATCATAAAGAAAGTTTCCTTGGTTTCTCTCATCATCCGTACAATTAAGAAGCTCCATTGAGAGGGGGAACTAAAGGGCACCTGTTGGTTAAATTTGTCATCTCAGTGGATTCCTGTGAGACTAAAACCAAAGTTTTATCTGGAAAATAAACCAAAGGAATCAATATTTTCAAAACCTGAGCCAACCAGCTTTCTGTGAGTTTTATAATATCATCGGTGCACACAACTCATTTGGGGTTTGTCATTTAATTCCTGTGTGTTCCTTTGGGATCCTAGTTTTAGTTTGCAAATCAGATTAGCTGGGCTCAAATCAACTCTCAGGTGATACAAATAATTTTGAAATAATAGGGTTGTTTTGAAAAATAAGAAGATATTATGTTTATAGCACTTGGAATGATTCTGGGCATATAATAAAGCTCAGTAAATATTAACTAGTTATCATGATCATTTATCCTTCCAATCTACCAGGTGGCCTAAAATTTCCACTATTAGAAAATGGCCTTTGAGGTTGGGCAATGTCTCTCTAAAAGCCACTACTTAAAAGATGCTGTTTGGGATCTTTATCTATTAGTACCTACTAGTATCAGTATAATTACACATTTGGTTTCTGTTAGCATGTTATGAATAATGTGCAACTTGGTGATCCATTCCATTGAAAAAGGTCTCATAGGAATGGGGCTCTAAAAAGAGACCATGAGCTGGGATTTTTGTGGCAGGGGTTGTGAAAGGCTGGCTGCTTTGAGGTTTGTTTTGCAGGAAAGCCTTGAATAAAGGGGTGTAGAGCAAGGGAAACACATTTAATTTCAATGTCAAATTTGGTTCTAATCCCAGGGCTACCATTTGCTAATTGATCTTTGACAGGCAAATCACTATTTCAGAACATTTGTTTCTTTATCTGTAACAATGGAACTAATCGAACATATCTCAAAAAGTAGGTCTCAAGATTAAATGAGTTGACATTTGAATGCTTTTAATAAATGCCTGGCATGTCCTTGGTGTTCAATACCTGTTAAAGCCCAAAGCTTAAAGTAGGCTTCTCTTCCCTATTTTCCATCATATCATCTTGGTTATGTCCTTTATAACACTGTTAATAATCTGAAATTGTTTTGTGCAATTATTTGTTTACTGGCCTTGCAAGACTTCGTATTGCTCCCTTGATCCACAAAATATACCGTTGTGATTCTATATTGCGCTGCAGCCACAGCCCTCCAGGCCAACTCTTTCCCTCAGGTCCTAAAGCAGATCTACCCAAAAAATGCAGATTTGGTGGTCCATCGTCCTATAACCTACTTTAGTCCAGCTATAATACCGTTTTTAAAAGCCATCGTCTTGCCGATATTAAGAACAGTCCTCTCACCTCACCTTCTTTTCTCTTCTAACACCATTTGTCACTGTTGACCTCTGCCTGCTCCTTGAAAGCATTTCTTCTCCTACCTGTTATGGTGTGATGTGCAACTGCCATGTACTTCTCCTGATTCTACCTTCAGTGCTGATTTAAAGCCTCCTTGCCCCCCGCCCCACCTCTCTTTATCCTCTTCTTCTGGATTATTGTCTTCATAGCATTTACTGCTATTTGAAATGCTCTCATTTCTTCATTTGTTTGCATATTTATAGATGCATTTGTTTGCGTATTTATAGATGTCTTCTTATCTGGCTTGGGGAGGGCACAGAAAGTTCTGTTTTGCTCATCACTGCATTACTCAGTGACTGTAACACCGCCTCGTATGTTCTATAATTCATTACATTTAAAACTCTTTCTGTGATAAGATGCACTATTTTTTTTAGGCACAACCAAAAGGAAAAAAAAGCTGCCAGTTAAACTATGAGATACTGCTTTCTTATTACTTATAATTTTTATTTTGTGTTTATTTAAATAACGTTTTGAGAATTATTGGACCTGATGTTTTGTATATATGACTCTTTTGCATATGTGAAAAAGAAAATGTAAGCAAAATAAATTAACAAAGATGGCCGGATGCCGTGATTCACATCTGTAATCCCACCTTTTGGGAGGTTGAGGCCGGTGGATCACCTGAGGTCACAAGTTCGAGATCAGCCTGGCCAACATGGTGAAACCATGTCTCTACTAAAAACACAAAAATTAGCCAGGCATAGTGGTGGGTGCCTGTAATCCTAGCTATTTGGGAGACTGAGGCAGGAGAATCGCTGGAACCTGGGAGGCAGAGGTTGCAGTGAGCCAAGATCATGCCAAGATATTCCAGCCTGGGAAACAAGAGCAAAACTCCATCTCATAATTAATTAATTAATTAGCAAAGAGATTTCTTTTTCCCATACAGAATCCAACTCTCCAAACTCACTCCTTGACTCAGAGACATCAGTGTGTTTTTCCCCACCCTGTCATTTTTTATGCCACCATCAGCACTGGTGACCCTGCTTTTCTTTAGAGAGCTCTGCTATTGTGTCTCCCAATACTTTATTCTAAGCTATTGACACTCATTTTAAGTTTTGATGGTGGTGCTTTTTTTATCTTACTACAAAGTATCAATGAAAGCTTTTCCAGACAACAAACAGGACTCGTTTTTCTTCCCCAAATGGTCCTTAAATAGATTTGGGACTGAAATATCAAGGGCAACAGTGTCCCATAAGCCACCAGAAATGACAAGCAGATTGCACATACCCACGCAATGACAACTGTGTATGCATTTCTGCTGTTGCCTAGCTGACAGAGATTATAACATACCACAGGTTGTGCGATGCATTAGAGAGGATTTTATTTTTATTTTTATTTTTATTTTTATTTTGGAGACAGAGTTTTCCTTTGTCGCCCAGGCTGGAGTGCAGTGGTGCCATCTTGGCTCGCTACAAACTCCTCCTTCCAGGTTCAAGCAATTCTCCTGCCTCAGCCTCCCGAGTAACAGGGATTACAGGCACCCACCAGAATGACTGGCTAATTTTTTGTGTGTGTGTTTTTAATAGAGACGGAGTTTCACTGTGTTGGCCAGACTGGTCTCTAACTCCTGACCTCAGGTGATCTGCCCAACTCGGCGTCACAAAGTGTTGGGATTACAGGTGTGAGCCACCATGCCTGGCTGCATTAGAGATGTTTAAAATATGGAGGAAAAATGTACATCTTATAGTAGTTGAGATTCTGTAGTATGTTCCCTGCAGATATTTACTAAATGAATTAATATATAAACAGAACCAGTGTTACTGCTGTGTAAGCCAACTAAAGTCTAAAATAAATCACCTAAGACAGAAATCCCATGTATTAAGCAATTTTTTGTTTCTTTTTTTATTATTGGCTCATCAGGGTTGGGCAATTATTTCATCTACTTAAATTCTAGAATCAGTAATGAATTCTTTTTTTGTTTTTTTTTTTTTTTTTTTAGTAGAGACAGGGTTTCACCTTTTTGGTCAGGCTGGTCTTGAACTCCTGACCTCAGGTGATCTGCCCTCCTTGGCCTCCCAAAGTGCTGGGATTACAGGCATGAGCCACCGCACCCGGCCAATGAATTCTTGTTGATGATAATTCAATCTAGAACAAGTTTTAACATTTTGAATATACTTTTTCACTTCTAATTTTACTTCTCATTCATTGTTTCTTAGAAGTTGAATGCAGCATACTTTAAATTATCTGCTTTAAAAAGATAAGTATTACACAGGTATTTCAGTGAGGTGCCCTCGATTTCTCGTGTTTGAAAAATATAAAACATTTTATAACAGGTAGTTTTTTTAACCATGAGAGGGCAGCCTTGTTTAACTTATCAAATTCTCGCAAAGGCCTATCTGGGCAGCCACATTCTACAGAGTGATTCACTGGAGTGGGAGGAGGGCTCCGGGAACCCCAGCCAGCTGTTTTCAGGGTGTTTTATTTGCTGAAGTCTAGTTGTGCTGCCAGGAAGCACATTGATGCTGCTGTTTTTACTTCCTGAGTGTCTTACATTGGCAGTGAAACCTGGTATTACTTATTTAGCAGGCAGATGGGGGATCCAGGGGAAGGAGCTGTCTGGGAAGGCTGACGTGTATCAGAAATTAGGTGGCTGCAGGAGAGGATGCTTTCACAAAGGCCATGTCTGAGATTTGAATCTCTGATAACACATACATACCTATAGTTATGCAAACTTTGTGTGTGTGTGTGAGACTTATTTATTTTTGTTTGAGACGGAGTCTCGTTCTGTTACCCAGGCTGAAGTACAGTAGCACAATCTTGGCTCACTGCAACCTCTGCCTCTGAGTTCAAGAGATTCTCCTGCCCCAGCCTCCCAAGTAGCTGGGATTACAGGCACGCACCGCCACACCCAGCTGATTTTTTTTTTTTTTTTTTTTTACTTTTAGTGGAGACGGGGTTTCATCATGTTTGCCAGGCTGCTCTCAAACTCCTGACCTCCAGTGATCCACCCTCCTCGGCCCCCCAAAGTTCTGGGATTACAGGCGTGAGCCACTGCACCTGGCCCAAAGTTTGAAATATTGTTAGAGACTGTTTGGAGAGGCAAAACCATTAAGAAAGGGGAGAGGTTGAAGGTAAGTCTAATGAGGATGGATGTCACGATCAATCAGCATAGATGGTCAAGGAGACAAAAGGGGATAGTGACTTATATTTTACATCCTTATTAGATCATTTATTCCTTCCTTTCTTTATCACACATTATTGAATTTTATACAGAGGCACAACATGAACTCCTAAGCCAGTGAGGGAAACTTCCTAGTAAGCAGATCATTGCAGTTCAGTCTAAGTGGTAAATAAAAATATGGACACAGTATCATGGGAGTACAAACTAGGAACTAACTTTGCATGGAGGATTGAGTCCTGGATTAAAGATCTGGGCAGCATAGGGTTAGACCCAGGCCTGTTAGTGTAGGCCTGAGCACAAATAATGTAATGACCAAATAATGTAATGACCATTGTAATGTAGGAGAAGAGAGCTCTAGTCAGTCTGAATCTCATTCTGTGCCTCACTCTTTTATAGAGAGAACTTTTACTTTTCAGTGCTAGCCCATCTCTATAGTGATGAGAGCAGTTACTAAGGTGTTCCTAATGTCTTTACAGTTAAAAGTCCTTCTATGTTAGCTTTACCAACTGAGCAATGAGAACATATGGCAGCATGCACTCATTCATTCCACAGACATATAATGAAGTCCCCAAATGCGCCAGTCACGATGCTAGGAATTAGTGGTATATGAACAAGCACAAATCCAATCTGCATCCCAAGTGCTCACAATCAACTAAGGAAGAAGTTATAAATCACTGGACAAAGTTAATTCTTCATGCAGATGGGCAGAAATTTTACTTTTCCTCAAGTTCTCGAGCCTAGTAATCATACAATGTTTCCTCATTAAGTTTCTTAATCATAAAAAGATCAGGATGAGCTTCAAAAGTAGTAGGGATGAAAGTGGTAGAAATCATCGTATTTTGTATTAGTCTTAGCCCCAAGTTATAAAGTGAATGTCCTACCATGTTCCTTACAAAAACATAAGAACAACAACAATAGCATTGGTTGCATTCCAGGGCTAAATAGGAATGCAAAACAGGTCATGTACAGTTTTGATATTGCTGTATCAGAGGTTTGCATCGTGATTAGAGGTGCATTCTGATTTATGTAAAAAAAAGTTATTAAAGAGATAGTACAGAATCAGTTTCACTTTTAAATTAATTAATTTATATCTTATTCACTTAAAATCATCTTATTCACTTAAAATCATACTTACATACAAGTATATACTTGTATGTGTACATGTTTATTTAGTGTATGGCATGTGTATGGACCCAAGAAGGCCACCCTGCAGTTTCCCTGAGATCTTTGGCCTCAGAATATCTTCTATACTCCTGAGCCCTTCCTAAGAAAACCCGTTTACAGTTCCTTTCCTGTGCACTTTCTTACACTGAACACTTGTCTGTATTCTCAACCAGGAATCAGCAAATATTGTTTGTAAGAGGCCAGGTAGTAAATATTTTAAGCTCTGCTGGCATCTAGTCAACTCTGCCTGCCATCGTAGCACAAAAGCAGTCATAGACAATACATAAGCTAATGAATGTACAAACATAGATGGCAGGTCAGATTTGCCCTGCAGGTCATACTTTGAAAATCCCTGTGCTGAATCATTCAACCCCAGCATTTTGGCTGATTCGATTAGGAGGGGGCATCCAAAATAAGGGTGACAAATCTGTTAGCCAGTCCCAATATGTTGCCCTGGCAAGAACCTTGTATGAGATCTTTGTAACAATTGGTGTCTCTAGATAGGCAGACAGATGGACAGACAGAGCAGTTGTTAGTAGGATCAGCAGCATCAGGAGCCAAGGGTAATCCGAAGCGATCAGTAAAGTAAAATGAAAATATTTTAAAAAGATAACCAACTAGAGGGTGGGGTAGTTAGTTAATAGGATTGAGACTAGAGAATTTGAGAAAATTCACATTGGTGGGGGTTGTTGGTCTTGAGAATTGTGTGTCCTAAAAAAATCTTAGCACAATTAATCTGCATTCCAGCTTCAGTCTAGCCATCCCTGGGTTCCTGGAGGAGTTATGTTGTTCTTATTTCCACATGTAGCCTAATAGCTGATTTCCCATTGCTAGCGTAACCTCAATGAATATCTATTTCCAACAACTCCAAAGAGCCTAGGTGGCATTCTTTCTGTAGGTTGGCAACTGGAGGTGTGTATCAAATATTTATCAGCAAATATTGGCTATGTTGGGAGATTTCTGAATCATTTGTTTTATACTTTCTGCCTAGTCTCTGAATGGATTGAGCAAGCCTAAGTCATTTTTTTCTTGAAAATGCACAGCCACTTTCTCTGGGGGCATTTGATGAGTAGGAAGCATGGCTGTGTACCCACCTCAGGCCTGACAGTCCTGCTCAGTGAGGCATCAGGGCCCCATATGGTAAAAATCGTTCCATGACAAGTCTGGTTTATTCCAGTTGTTGCTTCTATTGAAAATCTTGAGGAAAACCATTTCATGTTTCTCACCTGAGTGCAGTGAAGGTTTCTGGACTGCCTGGGAAAGGTTTAAAGGAAGGTTACATTATTAATCAATATGCTTTTATGCCCAGTTATCCCTGACCAGAGATGAGTCCTTCACATTGCTCTTAGCAGTCCCTGGAACTTAATTCAACCCTTGTCATCTCTGACAGTGTTTTATGGTCTCCTGCTCTGGCTGCCAATCTTAAGACAACTTCGATTTTGGAAGAAATTTCCATTCTCTTCTTCTACCGTACGAGAAAAAAAGGTACAATTTTGTAGCTATTCAGGGTAGAAAGATGTTTTATCACTGAAGGAGTGAATTCTTGGATGTGTTAATATATCTCCTTTCACAGGTATGTTGAAGGACATTTTACTTCTGGCTCTGTTTTTTTAGATGGTGTCTAACTCTGTTACCCAGTCTGGAATGTGGTGGTGCAATCTCAGCTCACTGCAACCTCCGCATCCGAGGTTGAAGCGATTCTCCTGCCTCAGCCTCCTGAGTAGCTGGGATTACAGGCTGCACCACCACGCCCAGCTAAGTTTTAGTAGAGATAAGGTTTCGCTGTGTTGGTCAGGCTGGTCTTGAACTCCTGACCTCAGGTGATCCACCAGCCTCAGCCTCCCAAAGTGCTGGGATTACAGGTGTGAGCCACTGCACCTCGCCTCATTATTAAAAAACAAACAAACAACAACAACAACTAGAAAAACAGTTAACTGCCAAATGTTGCATAAAACATGGCAACTTGCTTTCAGAAACCATTTTTTATAAATCTGGATGTACATTAAAGTTAATATGGATCCCCTAGGTATAACCCCTTGAGAACAGGAGAAAATAGACATCACTACCATTATCTTTCTGTTAGAGGCCAATCAGCATTAATAATATACCTGGCATTTGTGCACTTGCCATGTGCTAGTCACTGAGGCACAGAGTATTGATAACTTGCCCAAGGTCTCACAGTAAGAAGCAGATACATATGCAGCACTATCCTGCTTTCATGACATTATGTCCATAAGCTCAGACTCCAGAAAACTTAAAGGAAGCCTTCATCCACAGAGCATGGAGATCTGAAGGGAAAACCTAGGTGTGAGCAATGAGATATTTGATCTCTCTAAAGTTTCCTTTTTTCTGTAAGTAGAAGAAATAGGCTCCCCTGAGGATTATATTTCAAGTAAAAAGTCAAGCAGTCACTGCGTTGTATTGCTACCCACTGTGTGGCTGCCCTCTATTAGGCACTTTCACAATGAGGTTACAGATCAGAAACAGGCAGTTCAGGGGCCAGCTGATGAGAGACGGACAGAGGCCTGCCTGGGGTGTACACTTGTTTTACATGAAGCTTGTCTTTTCTTTATACAGAGCTGTGCTCCATGCTGCTTACATGGCTGTTTCATGTCCTAATTAATTTTGGGGGCTCTCTGTTGGATTTTAATTACAGATCTATTAATCCATTGGAAGAGTTGACAGGTGTTGTAGGTTGGTCATAGCAAATTAAAAGGCAAATGCTGGGTAGGAAGTCCTGAAGACTCTTAGTAATTCACTCACAAAAAAACTTGCCACTTGAAAGTGGGGAGCACAACCAGAATATGTTTAGCTACCTAGAACGCATTTTTAAAAGGAAAGACACCGAGGCTGAAAACACTGACTCAGTTTGGGCTTGCATTTTCTATCGAGGTGGGAAGGGATGTCATTAATAGAATGAATGAGGATGGGATTGGGCTGGGTCACCTGGAAAAACTTGAGCAAAGTCCCATGGGATGATATAAACACAATGCTGGCAAAAACGAATAAACAGTTTATTTCTAGCAGGGGTTGTCCTCAAACCTCATTATAGTCATGCAACACATAAGAACGCTAAGGTCAATAACAGGTGGCATATCCGATGGTGGTCCCATAAGATTATAATGGAGCTGAAAAATTCGTATCACCTAGTGGCATGATAGCTGTCCTGACATTGTAATGCAAAGCGTAATTCATGTGTTTGTGGTGACACTGGTGTAAACAAACTTACTGCTCTGCTATGTGTATAAGAATATAGCAATACAATTATGCACAGTTCATACTGCTGATAATACTAAAGAATTATGTTACTGGTTTATGTATTTACTATGCTTTTTATCATTATTTTAGAGTATATTTCTTCTACCTATTAAAAAAAGTTAACTGTAAAACAGCCTCAGGCAAGTCCTTCAGGAGAAGGCATCGTTATCACAGGAGATGACAGCTCCATGTATGCTACCGTCCCTGAAGACAGTGGGATAAGATGTAGAGGTGGAAGACAGTGACACTGATGATCCTGACCCTGTGTAGGCCTAGGATAATGTATATGTTTGTGTCTTAGTTTTTAACAAAAAAAAGTTTGAAAGTAAAATAATAATAATTTTTTAAAAAAGGATATATAGCCTGAATAAGGATATAAAGAAAGAAAAGAAAATATTTTTGTTTGGCTGCACGATGTGTTTGTGTTTTAAGCTAAATGTTATTATAAAGGAGTCAAAATGTTTAAAAATTATAATATATATAAAGTGTATTAGGGTTCTCTAGAGGAACAGAACTAATAGGATGTGTGTGTGTGTTTATA
>NW_012102032.1:7500216-7502813 GCF_000951045.1 Mandrillus leucophaeus
ATATATAAAAAAAAGGGGAGTTTATTAAGTATTAACTTACACGATCACAAGGTCCCACAAGGCAAGCTCGAGGAGCAAGTAGAGCCAGTCCCAGTCTCAAAACTGAAGCACTTAGAGTCTGATGTTTGAGGCCAGGAAGCATCCAGAAAAAGATGGGAAAAAGATGTAGGCTGGAAGGCGAGGCCAGTCTCGCCTTTTCACATTTTTCTGCCTCCTTTACATTGGCTAGCAGCTGATTAGATGGTGTCCACCAGAATAAGTGTGGATCTGCCTTCCCCAGCCCACTAACTCAGATGTTAATCTCCTTTGGCAGCACGCTCACAGACACACCCAGGATCAACACTTTGCATCCTGCAATCCAATAAAGTTGACACTCAGTATTAACCGTCACATAAAGTAAAAACATTATAGTAAGCTAAAGTTAATTTATTATTAAATATTTAAAATACATTCAGTGTAGCCTAAGTGTACAGTGTTTCCATAGTCTACAGTGGTGTACAGTAATGTCCTAGGCTTTAACATTCACTCACCACTCACTCCCTAACTCACCCAGAGCAACTTCCAGTCCTGCAAGCTCCATTCATGGTAGGTGCCCCATACGGGTGTAGCATTTTTTAATATCTTATACCGCATTTTTACTGTACCTTTTCTATATTTGAATATGTTTAGGTATACAAATACTTACCATTGCGTTCCAATTGCCTATAGTATTCAGTAGAGTAACATGTTGTGTAGGTTTGTAGCCAAGGAGCAACAGGCTATACCATCTAGCCTAGGTATATAGTAGCCTAAACTGTTTAGGTTTGTGTTAAGTACACTGTGTGGTGTTTGCACAATGATGATGAAATCACCTAATGATACATTTCTCAGAACTTTTCCTTGTCATTAATCGATACATGCCTCTGCAAAACTTTAGAAAGAATTTGAATTATGGAGAATTCTTTTTAGCCTTAATTAAGAGGCTAGAACCAAAGCTGGGGAAAATGACCACTTTTTCCTCCTAAGTGCACTTCCAATTTTGGAACTTTGTCCCATTGTTCAGAGAAGCAGCCATTCCAAGAGAGCTGGAGTGCAAAAAAGCCCCTTTACCCCAGTTCAAAGATATCTGTGCCCTGGCTGTGCCCTGGCCTAGCCCTGGGAAAGGGGACATCGGAAGTGACAGAGCTGGTCAGCCTCTTCTCATTTGGAAGCAGCCCTAGCTGTATCTGGTGGTTGAAGGAACCCTACAGAAAGAGGAGAAAAATCCGTGCAAATAAGATGGCATTTTATCACATGTGAAAACTTCTACCCTTCACAGCACAACCTGCCAACTAGGTCTGTCATCCAGCACTCCTGCCCCTTGAAGGCTGAAGCATTTTCCTCCTCACCCTGACTCATCCCTGGGCAGGAGCAAAAGCAGGATGGGGAGAAGAAAGGAGCCTTGAGTTGCCCATAGGGGTCAATACCTGCCTCTGTTTGGAAATCAAACAACCCAAATGTTGAGATTATAAGGCAGGATTTCTTTCTGTCAACAAAAGCATCCTCTTAGGAATGAATTGGAATTACAGAGAAAACAACTTAGAGCCTTTGAGAACTTCCTAATTAGCAGAGTGGTGAGACTGTAGAATAAACAAAGAGAATGGAAGATCTCTTTAACACCTAAAAGGAAAAGGTAAACAAACGTAGTAAGTAGTGTCATTACAGTAAGTTATTACAAACGTAATAAGTAGTAGGAAGAAGTTAAGTAGGCCTCCTACCTTTTCAGCATAATTCTTCCCTGTCTTTTAAGACCCTCCAATTAGGTGCCCCTTGTGTTTACTTCCAGCACACACTTGTATATTTACTATGATATCTATTCATGGACAGAGAATGTAGTCTATTCTACTTCTAAATATTGCTTTTCATTACAGAAACATGGCGTTATTTTTAAGAAGAGTTACCAAAACAACTAAATTCTAAATTTTGCTTTTCCTTACAGAAACATGGTGTTATTTTTTAAAAGAGTTACCAAAACAACTACAGTCGAGCGTCACTTGACAATGGAAATATGTTCTGAGAAATGTGTCATTGGGAGATTATGTCCTTGGTTATCTGAACATCATAGAGTGTACTTACACAAACCTACATGGTCCAGCCGATGACACACCCAGTCTATAGGATAGCCTATTGCTCCCAGGTTGCAAATCTGCATGGCATGTTACTGTACTGTAGGCTATTAGAACACGATAGTATTTGCATATCTAAACATATTTAAACATGGAAAAGGTACAGTAAAAATACAATATAAAAGATAAAAACTGCTACACCTGCATAGGACACTAACTATGAATAGAGCTTGCAGGACTGGAAGTTGCGCTGAGTGAGACAGAGAGAGTGGTGAGTCAATGTGAAAGTCTAGGGCATTATTGTGCACTACTGTAAACTGTAAAAACACTTAGGCTACACTAAATGTATTTTAATTTTTTATTCAGTAGTAAAATAACTTCAGCTTATGATAACTTTTTTACTTCATAAACTTTTAAATTTGTTTTAACATTTTGTCTCCTTTGTAATAACATTTAGCTTTAAACACAAGCATATTGAACATCTGTACAAAAATATTTCTTTATATTCTTCTT
>NW_012102032.1:7503143-7508293 GCF_000951045.1 Mandrillus leucophaeus
CACACCACTATGGCTAACTTTGTATTTTATTTATAGAGACAGGGTTTCATCATGTTGCTCAGGCTAATCTAGAACTCCTGGCCTCAAGCAATCTGCCCCCCTCAGCCTCCCAAAGTACTGGGATGATAGGCTTGAGCCATCATACCCAGACTGTAAGGTCTTTTCTATTCTTAACATTTTTCCTTATTTTACTTTTTAAATGTTTTTGTTAAAAACAAAGACACAAACAAATACTTCAGCCTAGGCCTACACAGGGTCAGGATCATCAATATCAGTGTTTTCCACCTCCACATCTTGTCCCCTGGAAGGTCTTCAGGGAAAATAACATACATGGAGTTGTCATCTCCTGTAACAATGCCTTTTTCTGGAATAACTCATAAGGACCTGCCAGAGGCTGTTTAACAGTTAATTTTTTTTTTAAATAAGTAAGAGTACACTGTAAAGTAATGATATAAAGCATAGTATAGCAAATACATAAACCAGTAACATAGTTGTGTATTATCATTATCAAGTGTTATGGGCTGTATATAATTGTCATTAGGTGATACGAATTTTCAGCTCCATTATAATCTTATGGGACCACTGCTCTGTATGTGGTCATTCATTGACCAAAACATCATTATGTAGCATATGACTGTCTTCAAATTGTATAAAATCAGCTGAGTGTGGTGGCTTACACCTGTAATCCCGGCACTTTGGGTGACCGAGGCAAGTGGATCACTTGAGGTCAGGAATTTGAGACCAGCCTGGCCAACATGGCAAAACCCCATATCTACAAAAATTACAAAAATTAGCCAGGCGTGGTGGTGCACACCTGTAGTCCCAGCTACTCAGGAGGCTGAGGCACAAGAATCACTTCATCCTGGGAGGCAGAGGTTGCAGTGAGCCGAGATCACGCCAGTGCACTCCAGCCTGGGTGACAGAGCAAGACTCTGTCTCAAAAATAAATAAATAAAACGGATGTTATTTTCCCTAAAAATTTTTTAATAATGAGAGTGTTTCCATAGGCTAAACACGTAGTTATAATCTTCAAACATCACTGAGCTGACCCAGCATTTAATTGTCTGAAGTGAAGTGGCTTTTTTCTCCTTTAACCACCAGCACCCTCATTATTGGAACATCTTGTACACTCTTTTTTGTTGACTTGTTATATCTCTTGTTATTGCAAAATGAAGCTCAGAGCCTCTCAAAGTAGCTACAATCGGCCAGCAAAAGCATTCTTACTACACTATGTGGATGACAGAAATTTTTCTCTTTACTTACATTGCTAGTTGTTGGCCATCCCTTTACAACCAATACTTGTCCTTGCAATACAAATAGTGTTCCCTAATTTCTCAATGTTATAATAGTCATGTTATGAAAACATAAATTACAAGAGAATTGCCTGTTTCAGAGTTGTGCTTTCCACAACTGGCTGCATACCAGAATCACCTGAGGATCTATTAAACACCACAGCCACAGCTTTTTTTTTTTTTTTTTTGAGATGGAGTCTTGATCTGTTGCCCAGGTTGGAGTACAATGGCTCAATCTTGGCTCACTGCAACCTCTCTTCCCAGGCTCAAGTGATTCTCCTGCCTCAGCCTCACGTGTAGCTGGGATTACAGGCACGTGCCACCACACCCAATCAATTTTTGTATTGTTGGTAGAGATGGGGTTTCACCATGTTGCTCAGGCTGGTCTTGAACTCTTGACCTCAGGTGATCCACTCGCCTCAGCCTCCCAAGCACCACAGCTTCTTACCTGCACATCAGATGAGCAGAATCAGAATTTCTGGGAGTAAAGTCTGGAAATCTGTGTTTTCAAAAAGCTTTCCCCAGGATTTAGTTGTACAGCCAGATTTGGAAACCACGATACAAGATGACCTTCTGTAGTCTCTCTCTCATTGTTTGGAAATCCTTTGAGTGGAAAAAAAACAAAAACAAAAACAAACAAACAAAAAAACCTCTTTTCTTCCAATTAAGATTCTTGCAAATAATAGTTGCCCAATTAATGCCCAATTAATTAATATAGAGAGAAGGAAAATAATTTATTACTCATTTGTTTGAGGAGGAGATAAATTTTTGAGACATCCTTAGAAGAAACTAAATGTAATTTTCTCTACAATGACCATGCAAGGACTGAATGTTTCCCAATAAAATGAAAGTGTCCAGTCGAGGTTGACCAAGGGCTTGATGAGACAATAGGGGTGAAACTATCACAACAAAGATTGACATGTAATAGATTAATAAGTGCTTAATAAGTTTATTCTTCCTTGTAGACTTAATCTCATATTTTCTCAGTGTCTGTCTCTCTATGTAGGTCTTCAAACCTTCTATTTTTCATTAATATGGAGAATAAAACATACAACATTATTTTAAAAGTCAGAGATTATACAGTATTAGGCATTATTCTCTGGAATGTAATTGGAATGAAATATGATATTTCCAGTTTTACTGATTCACTGTTCCCTTAATTAGTCTCTAGTGAACTAGCCCCTCTATATTAGAAGCTAGTTTTTCTCTATTCGATTTCTTGAAGATTTAAGTTCAAACAAGAGTAGATCCCTTTCTTCTTTTTGATTGCAAAGCACTTTGTACCTAAGCTATAGAGTTAACACACACTGGCTTTTATTTTAATTACCTAAATGTGCATTCATTTTTTCCATTTTGATTACTCTTTGTAAATCTCCATAGTTGCTTACCCATTGTAGATGCTCATTGAATGCTACTCTGTCCTATATATTTACTAAAATTGTGATTGGTTGGATTTGGGGGTATTATTTGCTCCCTTCCTGCCTTCTCTCTTGTATGATAGAGCTCTCTGAGTCTGTATTGTCTCTCTTATACAGTGACTGGAAAGTGCCTTAACCCCAAATGGACTTCCAATTTCTTCTCATTTCTCTGTCATCCTTTACAAGTTGTTTATTTATTTATTTTTTTTTTTGCTTTTTCTACTTCCTTAAGCCTTACATTTTCTCCTGAACATGTTCTAAGTGGTTTATTTCACTGCATCTCTCATCATGATCTTCTCTCATCCCAATCACCAATGATCCAGGAGGGCCCATTGCTTTGTCTTGTGTTATTGATTCCTCTGCAGCATTCAACAAAGCCGATGCTTCCTTTTTGAAAGATTCTTTCCACTTGATTCC
The DNA here is from genome assembly GCF_000951045.1 of Mandrillus leucophaeus. Classification (NCBI taxonomy): domain Eukaryota; kingdom Metazoa; phylum Chordata; class Mammalia; order Primates; family Cercopithecidae; genus Mandrillus; species Mandrillus leucophaeus. Next base: position 7,506,271 of record NW_012102032.1, read on the forward strand.
ATGACCCCAAACGCTTAGTTGCTTTAGTGTCCTCCTAATCTCACACATTGCACTTTCTTTAATGGTTCTGCCCCTCAGTCAGATCAGTAAATATTGGATGCCCCAGGGCTCTGTTCTGGGTGCTCTTTTCTTCTTTATTCACATCCTCTCCTCAGGTGATCTCATCTCTTCCCATGGGTTTGGATAAGATATACAGTCTATGTACAGGTGAATCCAAAAACATACTTTTGTTGGTACATTTTCTTGGAACTCCTGATTTTCCATCAAACTGCCTGACACAGCCATATAAATCTATTAGCCATGTCAAACACAACATGACTGAAAGAGAACTCCTGATTTCACCCCCAAATATCCTCCTTCTCCAATCTTCTTCACTTCCTCTAATGACATCACAGTGTACCTTGTTGCCTGGGACCCAAACCTGGGCCTTGATCTCTCACTCTCTTTTGCCTGCCACTCAGTGAATCTTGTGGATTCCCGAGATGTATCCTAACCTATTCATTTCACTTTGTCTCCATCCCCGGTACCCTAATCTAAGATACCCTAATTTCTAGCCTGAAAAAGTCTTTCAACTCATTGCCCTGCTCCGGTTCTTGCTTCTCTACATTCCACTTTCTCCAAAGTAGAGTAAACTTTTAAAAACACAAATCTAGTGATGTCATACATCCTCTCCCCATGACTTAAACCTATCAATGGCTTTGACTCCACAGTTTAGACTAAAATTCAAAATATCTGTCTTGATCTATGAAATTTTATACTAGTGGTTCTTAAGCTTGCGCATGCACTGTAGTCACTGGAAGGCCTATTAAAACTGTTGTTGGTACATTTTCTTGCTGGGCCCTACCCCAGAGTTTCTGATTTGGTAAACATGGAGTGTAGGTAGAGAATTTACATTTCTAACAAGTTCCCAGGTGATGTGAGTGCTGCTGGTTTGGGGACCAAACTTTGTAAAGCAGTACTCCATACAACCTGCCCTTGCCTACTTCTTATCTAAGCCCCTATTAACTTTCTTTTCTTTTTCTATGCTCCATCCACTCTGGGCCTTCTTTCCCCATAATTAGGACTCTTTTTTTAATTTTAATTTTTTAATTTTTTTAGAGACAGGGTATCACTCTGTTGCTCAGGTTGGAGTGCAGTAGCGTGATCATAGCTCACTGTAACTTCAACCTCCTAGGTTCAAGCCATAATCCTGCTTCAGCCTCCTGTGTAGCTAGGACTACAGACGCATGCCACTACCAGGTTAAATTAGAACTTTTATATTAACATTCAGTCTTTCTGGAATACTCTTTTTCCAATCTTGATTTTGGGACGGATGGTTCTTTCTTGTTATTGAAATCTTAATTTAAGTCACTAAAACAGAGAGGCCCTCCCTCACCACCCAATCTGAAGGACTCCCCAAACTGTCTGTATTAGTCATTTTGGTGCTGATAAAGACATACCTGAGGCTGGGCAATTTACAAAAGAAAGAGGTTTAATTGGACTTACAGTTCCACGTGGTGGGTGGTAGGGGAAGCCTCACAATCATGGTGGAAGGCAAGGAGGCACAAGTCACATCTTCTGTTGATGGTGGCAGGAAAAGAGAGAGCTTGTGCAGGAAAACTCCCTCATAATAACCATCAGATTTCGTTGCCGTATATATTCTGAAATCTAGGCAGAGGTTCCCAAATCGCAGTTTGTGACTTCTGTGCACACTCATGCTCAACACCACATGGAAGCTGCCAAGGCTTGGGGCTTCCACGCTCTGAAGCAACAGCCTGAGCTGTACCTTGGCCCCTTTTAGTCATTGCTGGAGTGGGTGGGACACAGGGCACCAAGTCCATAGACTACACACAGCACGGAGACTCTGGCCCTGGCCCATGAAACCATTTTCTCGTAGGCCTTAGGGCCTGTGATGGGAGAGGCTGCCTTGAAGACCTCTGACATGACCTAGACACATTTCCCCATTGTGCTGGAGATTAATATTCGGCTCCTTGTTACTTATGCAAATTTCTGCAGGTGGCTTCAATTTCTCCTCAGAAAACCG
>NW_012102032.1:7509638-7530846 GCF_000951045.1 Mandrillus leucophaeus
AGCCTCAGCAACTAAGAAAAATGCCTGACACAGAGCAAATGCTCAATAAATAAACACTGAATGATTGAGGAAGGGCTCCTAAATATTTAATACATGAATGAAACAAAAACAACATTGAGCATACGTAAACTCAACTACTGGTGAGCTTTTTCAACTACTGGTGAGGGCCAAGAGTCCTCCCTTTAACTCTCTTGCATTCCTCAGCTCAGTTTCCTTCTTTTGAGAGCTAAGTTTGATTGGATCCAGTTCATTGCTCCTCTGGATTAATGGTTCTTGTATTTGGGCATTAGAAACAAGTCCTTTAAAGAGAAGAGAGAAGTAATTGTGTAAAATTGACAGTGCAGCAAAAGAGCTGTGCTTTTACTTAAAAGAAGTAAAAATAATAATGAATAATTATACATATAATAATAAAAGTAATTTATAGATGGATTTCAGGGTAGGCATAGTGGCTAATGCCTGTAATCCCAACACTTTGAGAAGGTGAAGCAAACAGATCACTTGAACCCAAGGAGTTTGTGTATGTTTGTGTGTGTGTGTGTTTTATCGAGATGGAGTCTTGCTCTGTTGCCCAGGCTGGTGTGCAGTGGGGCAGTCTCGGCTCACTGCAACCTCCACCTCCCAGGTTCAAGCAATTCTCCTGTCTCAGCCTCCTGAGTAGCTAGGACTTCAGGTACATACCACCACACCCGGTTAATTTTTGTGTTTTTAGTAGAGATGGGGTTTCACCGTATTCGTCAGGCTGGGCTCAAACTCCTCAGCTCAGGTGAATCCACCCACCTCAGCCTCCCAAAGTGCTGGTATTACAGGCATGAGCCACCATGCCCGGCTGAGCCCAAAGAGTTTGAGACCAGCTCTGGCAACATGGTGAAATCCCATCTCTACAAAAAAATACAAAAAATTAGCTGGGTGTTGTGGTGCATGCCTGTAGTCGCAGCTACTTGGGAGGCTGAGGTGGGAGGATCACCTGAGCCTGGGAAGTCAAGGCTGCAGTGATGACATCACAGTACTCCAGCCTGGGTGACAGAGTGAGGCCCTGTCTCAAGAACAAAAATAAATAAATAATTAAAAATAAATGGATTACAAATTAAAATTTTAAAACAAATTAATAACAAATCAGTAACACATTTCAAGTTTGGGAAATGTACTTACTTTAAAAGTTTATCTCTCATTGTCTATTTGAGTCCTCTTTGTTTCTTTCACAGCATTTATCATAACTCAATTTTATTTTTGTTTGTTTTTTGTCGTTTTCTCAATTAAACTTAGTATGAGATCTATAAACAATTGTGAAACAATGAATTAATGTTTCTATTATAGTACATCTCACATTATCTTCACTCTTGAGTTGCTCTATCTTCCTTAACGTCTCGAGGATGGGAAAATATCTTTTTATTATCATATTGACAACCCCAATACCTGTCATTTAGTAGGCACTAAATAAATGCTTGCTGAATTGAATTGTTTCCCCTTTCCAGAGGTGGAAAGATACATCTGCCAGTGAACTGGTGGCTTCTATGAATTTATTGATCTGTTTAGGTCAGAGTATGGTTAATCAGTGCTACATGCCATGGTGTGCTGAGACTGATTCCTGCTGGTCCACAAGATCTAATTGCTATGTTTTTAGGAATCTTGTGAGCTGATTGATGTCAGGTTGGTACCTTGAAAGCAGCCTTGGTGGGTGTATTAGTAAATGCAAATTTCATTTATTAGAAATCAGCAAATGCTGGGAGGCTGAGGTGGGAGGATTACTTGAGCCCAGGAGTTCGAGGGGGCAGTGAGGCAAGATCACTCTAAACTGCACTCTAAACTGGGGCACAGAGTGAGACCCTGTCTCATAAAAAAAAAAAAGAAAGAAAGAAAAGAAAAGGAAAAATAAAGAGAAAGAAATCAAAGCTGTGTGCGGTGCCTCACGCCTGTAATCCCAGCACTTTGGGAGGCCGAGGCTGGCGGATCACCAGGTCAGGAAATCGAGAGCATCCTGGCTAACACGGTGAAACCCCGTCTCTACTGAAAAATACAAAAAATTACCCGGGCGTGGTGCCGGGTACCTGTAGTCCCAGCTACTAGTGAGGCTGAGTCAGGAGAATGGCGTGAACCGGGGAGGCGGAGCTTGCAGTGAGCCAAGATGGCGCCACTGCACTCTAGCCTGGGCGACAGAGCGAGACTCTATCTCAAAAAAAAAAAAAAAAAAAAAAAAAAAAAAAGAAATCAGCAAATGCAAATGCAACAAACCAGATATTTTATTTCTTCAGTTTGTTTTATATCCAGTTGTTCCATTGCTGTCTGAACATCAGAATAGTAAACAAGTATTGACTTTCTTTCTGCCTAGTTTCCATCTCTCAATTTTTTGATGCTAGACTCTGGCTGAAATGACTGGTCTAAGACTTTAAGAAATAACTGAAGCTTTGTACCCTTTGACCATCACCTGCCTGTTGGCAAGATAAATAAGTTTTAGAAATCTGCTATATAGCATAGTGCCTATAGCTAATGATACTGTATTGTAGACTTAAAATTTGCTAAGGTAGAGCTTATGTAAGTGTTTTTACCACATGCACACATACACATAAAATAATAATGAAGGAAATGGCAGAAAACTTTGGGAGGTGATGGATGTCTATGACCTTGTTGGTGGTGATAATTTCATGGTGCGTACTTATCCCGAAACTCACTGAGTTGTTACACATTAAATATATACAGGTTTTTAACCTGTCAATCATACCTCCATAAAGTGGTTTAACAAAGATAAACATAGGATACAAGTTGACCCCCTATCTCTATCACAATTTTTCATTATGATTTCCAAACAGAACTAGGAAAGAAAGTCCTCTTTGTCCTGGTGATAAAGCTGCAAAGATTAGAATTAGGACTGTTCTTCAGGCTGTTCTATCTTTGCCTTCTCTGTGGTTTAGTGATCTTAAGCCAGTGAGTTCTGCATTCTTCCAATTCTCCCTGGCCCTTGCCTTTTTTTTTTTTAATTTAAACTTGTTTGAACTGGGTTTTAGTCATTTATACACTAAAGAATCTGAGCAGTACAGTACAGATAATCATAGTTAATAGTTGATGAAAAGTGTACCTGTAAATGCAATGCAGTATAGAACAGTGGAAGTATATTGGATTATTAAACCAGAAAACTCAAGTTCATCCGAATGCCAGTTCCATCAATTAGTAGCTGTGTGTAGCTGGAAAAATTAGTTAGCCTCTCTGAACTTTCATTTCTTTAACTGTAAAATGGGAATACGACTGCCTACTCTGATTTTTCCGCAAGGTTTCTAAACTAATCAAATATGACAATAGGTGTAAAAATGTTTTATAAAGCGTAAAGATACCTGTATCTATGATAATATTAATAACCTCATGAAGAAAGAATGGGATTTATCAAACAGATTGATCACTAGAAAATATTTCTGCTATTTCTGAATAAAACAATTTATAAAGGTTGAAAGTTTTCAGTGTCCTTGGTCATTAGGTTGCCCAAATGTGTACTGAATTTTAGGAAGAAACAACAATAGCAGCAAAAGTGGTTCTTGTCCTCAAATGCTTATTTTTAGAATAGTTTGGGGTGAGAATATGGGAGAAGAAAGCATTGACTAGGAAGTCAGGAGAACTGGATCCTAATACTGACTCAGTCACTAATGAATATATGACTTGAGACATGCCATTGCACTTTCCTGGACCTCAATATTCCCACTTATCCAATGAAGAGTTTGGCCTAATTCTCTAAAATGCCTTCTGGCTCAATAAGTCAATAATCCTAATTGAGTAGACAGGGCATGCACTCATGAACAGATATAAGAATCCTTACAAAGTAATTTACCAGTAAGTACACACAAGCGAAGGGAGTGTATATTAAGTATTTAAGTGGGTCAGCTGAAAGAGTGACCCCCCCGAGTGGTCCTACTCAGGAAAAGTATTGACATCTTGACTGATGGACCCTATCGCAATGAACTGCTTATGATAGTAAATGAAAAAATAAATGTCCATCACATGAAACTGAACTGCATGCATTGACGTCTCCACAATAGATGCACAAATCAAGTGAAGTTCTACTTGGTATTTGCTAGTGCCAGACACTCATATACATTGTTTTACTTCATTCCAGAGAAGTTCAGCAACTTGCCAAAGGTCACCTAGCTAGCAAGTGGTGTAATAAAAATCAAATGTAAATTTTTTTTTTTTTAAATTTATTTTTTGAGACAGAGTCTCACTCTGTTGCCGACGCTGGAGTGCAGTGGTGCGATCTCAGCTCACTGCAAGCTCCGCCTCTTGGGTTCACGCCATTCTCCTGACTCAGCCTCCTGAGTAGCTGGGACTACAGGCACCCGCCACCACGCCTGGCCAAACTTTTTTTGTATTTTTTAGTAGAGACGGGGTTTCACCATGTTAGCCAGGATGGTCTCGATCTCCTGATCTGGTGATCTGCCAGCCTCGGCCTCCCAAAGTGCTGGGATTACAGGCATGAGCCACCACGCCTGACCCAAATGTAAATTTTTTGATGCTAAGTTCAGCATTCCCACTGCAGTACCATTATTAACTACGACCCACTTGACCTTATCCCATTGCTTGTAAACAGATTTGACTCTAGACCTCAAAGAACCTGGTCAAGCAGCTGCATTTGTCTCTCCCCCAAACTGACTTGCATAATACTTTTATGTTTTACAAAATTAAGTAATTCTTATTTTTGTATTTGCATCTCCATTATTTTTTCTGTTGCTGAAATTCCAGGAGTTGGCAGTTGCAGTTCCTACTGATTCTCTGTATATCAGTGAAGACTAGTAACCTCAATACACATGTGACTTGCTTGCGCAGCTTCCTTCAATTCCCACCATACCCAGATGACTCTTCCAACAATAATTCCTTTGCAGTAAAGCATTCTTCTCAATTTTGAAGATAGATAATTCTTTGTGAGTAGGAGAGAAAACATTATTACTAAGTTTCTTTGTAATACTTCTTTCTCTTCCATCTTGTTAGTCTTTACCACAGCCTCACTCTGCTTTGGCCACTGGAGTATTTCCTTGAGTTTCTGCTAATAGATTAATGCATGGTGCTTTATTAAGACATATGGATGTGTCACTCTAGTGCCATGCTAAGCATCAGCTGCTCTAGGGGGCAGTTGCAGTTCTTCCCTTGACATGAATCCTTTCATGATTCCTTCCATGACTGCAAAAAATTAAATGATTAGGCCATTCTGCTAGTGCCTAAAGCAACTTCCTACATTCCCCCTTGTGAGTCCTCTATGGGAAATATTCCATACAATGAGATGAAAATAAACAGAGAAAAGTAAGTATATCTATCATGTGCCAGGCCAGAGACTCTGTTTCAGAAAGCTCAGAAACAATAATGAGAAGTTATATTCTTTCTCAGTCAGAGCCAATTGCTTAGTTTCAGATTGCACACAGTGAGCCGGAATCAGTTCGGGGATGTCAGTCTTCATGAGTGTGAATTTGCTGCGGTTATTCAGTAGGTTCGCCCTTGAAAGCATAACTCTTCTTTCAGTACTGCTCATTAGAGAGTGTTCTATAGACCAGAGGTAACATGTCATGCATGTAGGTTAAAATAATCCTTAAAATTAGAATTATATAAAGGGTGCTCCTACTAATTGCTGTATTTTGTTCACTCTGAAAAGGCAGAAATGTAACTGGTGGAATCCACTTGGTTCACATTGCTGTGTTTTACAATTCCTAAGAGAGGTGTTTAACTGGGGCTTTCTGAAGGTGACAAAAGATTAGCTGAGAATGATCAACTCCAAAGTGTATAATGGGAAAACCTCCGTTCGGCTTAGTATACTTTCTTTTACAGGGGAGAAATTGAGATTTAGCAGCTCATCATTAATTATTTTTAAAAATGTAAAACCATTTACTGGTAAGTTTAGGTAGCAATTTTGTTTTTACTGTTGAATAAATGGTAATATTTGATTTACTACATATGGCAATTCTATTTGGAATCCAGGTTGTATAAAATGCTTTTCTATTATTAAAGTTTAAAGGTAAGTCACATAAATATAATATGTCTTTTATTTTATTAAAGTCAAGCTGATTGATATTTAATTTGTATAGAGTAAGAGGCTGGGCGTGGTGCCTTATGCCTGTAATCCCAGCACTTTGGGAGATCAAGGCAGGCGGATCACTTGAGCTCATGAGTTATAGGCCAGCCTGGCTATCATGGCGAAGCCCCATCTCTACTAAAAAAAAAAAAAAAAAATTAGCATGATGATGCACGCCTGTAGTCCCAGCTACTCGGTAGGCTGAGGCACGAGAATCACTTGAACCCGGAGGCAGAGTTTGCAGTGAGTTGAGATCGTGCCACTGCACTCCAGCCGAGGTGACAGAGCAAGACTCCATCTCAAAAAAAAAAAAAAAAAAGTAATAATAGCAATAATTTGTATACTGTAAGATTTATCCTTTTTTGATAAACCGTTTTATGATTTTTGACAAAAATATACAGCTGCATAATTGCCTCCACAATCAAGATATACAATATTTCCATCACCCACAAAATTTCATTCATGTTCCTTGTAGTTAATCTTCTCCACCTCCTCCAACTCTTGAGCCTTTGGCAACTATTTGTTCATTTCTTTAACTGTAGTTTTGTCTTTTCTAGAATGAAATGAACAGCATATACTTTTAAAATCTGGCATCTTTCATGTAGCATACAGCTTTTGAGCTTCATCCTTGGTGCCTACATCAATAATTTGTTCCTTTTTGCTTTTAAGTAATATTCTATTGTATAGATATACCACACTTTCTTTATTCATTTATAAGTTAGTGAACATTTTCCCACCAGTTTTGGCTAATACCAATAAAGCTCCTATGAACATCCATGAAGAAGTTTTGGTATAGACATATGCTTTCATTTCCCTTAGGTAACTACCTAGAAGTGGAATAGCTGAGTCATGTACTGAGTGTATATTTAACTTTTTAAGAAGTTGCCAACTGTTTTCCAAAGTGGTTGTATGATTTTACATTCTTATTAGCAGTGTGTCAGAGATATAGTTGCTTTACATCCTCACCAATGTGTAGCATGGTCAGTCTTTCTAAGGTGGCTGTTCTAACAGATGTGTGGTAATATCTCATTGTGGTTTTAATTTGCACTTTCCTAACAAGTAATGAAGTTATTAGGTATGAGTAGGTAGTCAACAAATCACAAGATACAGAGCATCTTTCCATGTAGGTATTTGCCATTCATTATCTTAATTGATAAAGTGTCTAAATCTTTTCCATTTTTAATTGAGTCATTTCTAATTATTAAGTTGTGAGTGTTCTTTATATATTCTGGATATTAGTCCATTTTCTGATATGTACATTACAAATATTTTCCCCTTGTTTGTGGCTTTTATTTTTACTTTGTTAACAGTGTTGTTCAAAAAGAAATTTTCAATTTTTATTAAATAAAAGTTTTCTTTTATCAATTTTTTTGATACTTTATGCTTTTTGTACCTATCCAATAATTCTTTGGCTAGCCTTCATATATACTCTTTAATAAGGAAAATAATTCTTTATAAAATCTGGAGAAAATTCTCTACAGCTACAAAACTTTGCAGAAATTTACATCTCTGCAGATGTCTTTAGGTAAATCTCTCCTATAGATATAATAAATCTTTCTAACTGAATTATTTTAGTTCACCGTGCTGTTTTCCTAATAAGACTTTCTCTGTGTTGGTAGAGCTACTCGTAGATATTTTTCTTTTTCTTTTAACATGAGGTCTCTCTCTGTAACCCAGGCTGGAGTACAGTGGTGCAGTCTCAGCTCACTGCAGCCTCAGCCTCCCAGGTTCAAGCCATCTGCCCACCTCGGCCTCCCAAGTGGCTGGGACCACAGGGGTGCTTCATGACGCGTGGCTAGTTTTTGTATATTTGTAGTGACAGGGTTTCTCTGTTTGGCAAAACTAATATCGAACTCCTGGACTCAAGCTATCCACCCACCTTGGACTCCCAAAATGCTGGGATTGCAGGTGTGACCCACCATGCCTGGCCGATATTTTTCTCATTATGCATGTGAGTCACTATCAGATACTAAGATATACATAGAGTTCTTTTGCCTAGTCACTATCATGAACATATTTTCTGTTGCAATAAGTTATTCAGTGTTCTTTGACCTATTTTTGCTTTTTAATTACTTATCTGTAAATACATTAGCCTACAGTTTAATGACATGTTGAAAATCACTTTCTTTTTTATTTTATGTAAAGAGTGAGTCAACTCTATAATAAAGAATGCTGTGTTTATTTCCTGAAGTGTTGATTTAGTTAGGCAAAATAGTGAAATTTCACTGTTGGCAATAATTATCGTTGTGTTATTAAATGTATTCTTGCTTTTTTGCTTCAGTATTTTAAGAATTCTTTTCTTACAGTTTAATTTTTGATATGACATAATATTTCATAAAACAGTTGATACTTGTATAAGATTCTGCACAGAAACAAATCATAACAATAGAATTAGAAATTTACCTCATTGGGCAAATTTGTGTTTGCCTTAGTACTTAATATTGATTACATCAGTTAAGAATATTCATGGTTCTTTAGTGAAAAAAATTCATTCTAATTTCTTCTCTACCTAGGCAGTTACTTCCTCATTCAGTTGTATCACCAGGACAGCCACTGGGCCTCTGTGCTACATTTCATGATGCCAATATCTATTTCTTGTTTTGGATTATGAGTTTCTTGAGGACAAGAACTATGCTTTATTTGCCTTCATATCCCGAGTATCCCTTACAGGACCTTCACACAGACACTGGAGATCTGAAGGTGTGTTACTAAAATGATGTCTGGATTAGTGCAAAGTAACAAAACATTAATTTTCTGTATTTATATGTTCTCCTAGAAACAAAGGGCAGTATTCATGGAGATCAAAAGCTGAGTTTGACATCAGACTTGGGTTCAAATCCCAACTCTGTCACACAATGGCTCTGCTACCTTGGACAACTAGTTTACCTTTTGTGCATCCGTTTTCTCATTTATAATACGGAGATGGTGACACTCAGCTTCAGGTTGTTTTGAGTGTTTAATGAGTCACACAAAGTGCATAGCACAGGGAATTCAATACATGGGAGCTGTTTGTAATGGAAGCATAAAAATGTATTTCCATATTTGCATTCACATCATCGCAGTATTCTGTCTTACAAAAATTTAAGACGTTGAGCATTACAGGCCACCATCAAAATGCAGTATTTGTTTTAGAGCAAATATGTTTTTCTATATCCTTTGAACCATCTAGAATATTCCCTACCTGTCCAAATTCCACTCTCGGTATCACAGGTCCTATTGCATCTGTTGATGTCTGTTTCACTTGCATTTTCTTAATGGCGTGTGATAGTTCAGTCTCATATCAGCTGGAAGGGTTACGACTTCCCAAACGAAAAGTTCACAAAGTCATTTCTGTATTCCACTCACAAATATAGGGTTCTCATCTGGTTTCTGCTTTATTCAGAGACAGGTAAATTCACTACCAAACACTGGAAAATGGTCAGAAACATTTAAAATATGTTTGTAAAAATGTTCTTATAATTTTAAAATATTTTAAAGTATTATCTGCCTACACCCACATGCATATAGAATGCTGTAGCTGAATGCATATTATCCCTTTCATTCATTCACTCATCTATTTTTCCATTTAAACATTTCTTAAGTACCTACTGTACGCTAGCTTACTGTGTGAGTTCAGTCCTAGGAATTCTTAATAATAAGCAAACTTGCTTCTCACAAGTGTCTTAAATCATAAAATTATGGATTAAGTTCACCTAGAAAGTCTGTATTTTCTGAAAAGTAACCCATCCAGTAACATTTTTACGTGCAAATAACTGCAAGGGCACAATATGTGTTTTAAAAGTTTTAAAAATCAATCTTTGGAGAGTGATGGATTTAAACTAGCTTTACACGCATGCAATTACCCTTCAGCCAGCTTTCAAGAGTACCCCCAACCCATTTCAATTTAACATCCTCTAACCCCCCATGGATATTAAGACATTGTGTCTGTGCCATCAATTTTCGAGTTTCTTGTGAACTGAAGAATTCAAGCATGGCAGAGACAATCTTCCCTAGGACACCCTGTTACTCATCATTTCTCCAGTGTATGTTCATGCCGATCCTTAGTTTGGCTCAATAGAGCTAAATACATATCTTGTTGCATCTGATAATTTAACACAAGAAAGCCAAGATTCCTGGAATCATCTGGGTATTGTTTTACAAGAATTTTTGTTGTTATGATCAGATGTCCTCCATACAAAATAGGCAGGTCATTGTGGCCTCAGGTGTTGTGATTTTGCCTCTCATTTCCCCTTTTTTTTCTGAACCCCTTTCCTTGCCTCTCTCCTCTTTGACGACTCACTCCTCACCAACACACACACACTTATAAAACACACACACCTAGATATTCAATTCTGCAATTTTCCTGAAGTCTTAGGCTAATGTTTCTATTAGTTTGTCTTTGCTTCTTAGGAGCAGGATAATTGATTTGCCTATATCCAGATCTATACATTATGTATTAGTAGATGTGAAATCACACGCAAACGGTAGGACTTGGCAGGAGGCATCAACACAGATTAGCTCAAGCTGATCAAATAATAACCACAAGTCAGCTCTGCTCTCTGCTCGATGAGTCTCCAGAGGAGCATCACGGGAATCTTTTCTATTTTTCAGAATGGCTTTCCCTCTCTTGTACTCTTAATAAAAACATTTATTCCCTGGGCATCCTAGGGTAAAATTTAGTCCTGATCAGCAACAGTCATCATCGCATTAAACATTAAAGGGGAGAAATGCAATGGGGCTGTCAGAGTTCAGGGAATAATGGAGAGAGAATTAAACTGGCATTAAAGCAGCAATTAAGCACTTGCTAGGCAAAGTGTGGAATCCAAGGAAAACCAGAGGGAGTTAGGTAACTGACAGCTTGGCCCTGCGAAGAGGAAAGGTATTGGTGCATCCGTTGAATCTACAAATAGAACCTGAGAAGGAGGAGTTGCCAGAATTTTCTGGCTGAGAGAAAATGTTTTATCAGCAATGGGCTGGAGGCCAGCAGTGTAAATTTCCACTTAAGTCTGAATATCTGAAAAGGGTCCTTGCTCTTTTTATCTGTCATTTAACAGAATCTGGATAGGTGTTTGACCAGACTGAGTCATGGCCTCTTTCAGAACCAAAGAAAAAGAGATGAGGGGTTTGTGAGTTCCTTGTCATTAGAATGTCTGTTTAGAATTGAAATTTTTGCCTAGCCTACAGTTTTACAGTGTTTAGGAATGCTGTGACCTCCTGCATGTGTCTTAACCTTGTCCCAGTGGCTGGAGGGATGAAGCTAAGGGGCAGCAGGAGAAAGGAAGTCAGAGAAGTTGGAGGCTACTCTGTAGGCTAAAGTTTCCAACTAGGGTTGGTGGAGTGGATATGTCTTATATGAACTGCCAAATATACTGAGACCAAGAGAACTTGCAGGGTGGAGATTAACATTCCAGATAAGGGGATTTAGAAGGCTCCCTGGACCAGCCAGGGGAGGCAGAAACATGTACTATAAACCAAGGAATGTGGGTCCAGGGAAAGAAGCATGAGGAAGCATGGAAAAATCAATGCAAATGGTCAGATTCCACCTTTTAACTTCCTGCTGTTGCATGAAAGGCCAAATGATAAATGGGTGGATTCCACTCTTGATTTTGACCTTCTTGACCCCTCCTAGTGTCTTTAACTCCACTGTCTCTGACCTCCTGTGGGTCAGGGCTATATGGTGATGAGTACTTGGGTTTAAGCACTTTACAAAGGAATTTCAAATCTCAACCACCTCTGCCACTTAACAAGCTATGTCACTACAGGCCAATTTACTTACCCTTCTGAGCCTCCATCTCTTTGTGAAATATAGAAAATAATTCCTAACTTGCAGAAGTGTTATGAGGGTTAAATGGTAAGAGGTACGTAAAGCCACTATTTTAGAATCCGACATGGTGAATATATGATACTATAGTTATTAACCTGGCTTCTTACCAAGAGTCGGACAGCATCTGACCTGGGTTTGTGTCCTGTAGAAACCCACTGGTTTGTTGGCTTCTACCTGGAAAGGATTATTCCTAGAAGATACAGGTTCCCTGGATATTCCTAACCCAGCACCATAGCACTCCTGGAGATAAGGGTTATTTGTCATTTTAGGGGTTCCACCAAGGAGTGCTCTTTAGTTATCTCAATCATCCTAACTTGCGGGTTGTCCCTTAGCCTTTTGTTACTTTATTAAAAGATCTAAACTCTTCAGGAGAACAACCTGAGCAGCGTTTCTCCCCCACCATTCAGTGATTCCTCTACAACTCAGGGATAATTTTAGGCTTGATTCACATGCTGGATGACCAAGAGTTAACTCAAGAGCTAGTAAAAAAATTCTGACATTACCTATTTTTAAACCACTGCTGTTAAGGTCCAACACAGTTTTTCTAGGCATTAGGCATTTGGCTAAGTGTTTCAACATCAACTGATGTATGGGATAATGCACTTTGAATTCAGTCCAAACAGCATATTTAAATAGCCAAGTACCATTTAATATTCCCAGGCATGGAATAGAAAAATGATTTTTCTGCTTTTTCTTTTTCTTTAGTAGTCTCCCTACATAAGACAGACCAGGATCTGTAAACACAAACAATAAGAAACTCGCTTTAAAACAAATAGTTGGTTGCAATAACTGTGATCTAGGAGGAATAACTGACCTTTACTGGCATACAGTTTGCTTTGCCTGAGGAAATTCGATTTTTCAATGTGATATTCTTGGGTAAATCTCCTTTGTTGAGAGCATTTTTTTTTTAACATGCGAGGCTGTCAACTCCTGCCTTGCTCTACCTGCCCTTATTTCTCTTTCATTGCAAATTGAAAATATCCTACTCTAAGCACTTCATTTCTAGTGTTATTCCAGATCAGTCTGATGGAAGCCAGACCTGCCCTGTGAGTGAGATGGCCACAGGCTAAACTTGAGCCTACCCTTTGACCAGGGACTCAACTGGCCAGCCAGTGAGGGGCTTGTATATTTTTTGGGCCATTGTGAAGGGATCAGTGGAAACACACTGTTTTCACCATTATGACTCTTAAATTTCCCATTTGTTAAAAGGAAGAATCTGTGGTTATTCCAATATTACCACCTTGAAATGAGGTGTTTAAAGCCATGAGAGAATTAAAGATGAGGTCAGGAATATCAAAGACTTGGTAATGTAAAAATGTAAGGACAGTCACTTGAGGTGAATATCTTTTAAGTTATTTCTTTCAACAATTCCTTTTTACTTAGAAACGAAGAGAGTGTTGTCATGATTATAGGTAAAGTCAGCCCATTGAAGGGAGATGGATTAGAGAGTAGGACCTTTTGCCAAAGCAGTTTTGTGGGCTTGGAATGTTAGCACCAGATATTGGTCAATGATTCCATTAGGTTGGGTCCATATGCAGACAGACACCTGTGATTATCAGGTGGCAGACATTGAGTTGTTTGAAAATTCCTAATTCTACCAGTTTCCTTCTTAAAATTATTTCTATTCTACAACGCTCTGTTTCTGTTTCTGTTTAACTTGAGAAGTTGGTTGTAGGAGCTTGGGTTAGTCACTTCCCTCTTGAAAAAAGAGACCAGATCTCTTACGGAAAAAACTTGGGTAGGAGCAAATATGGAGGTTGTGAAGATGAAGTCATCTTTACAAAATGGAGTTGGGTGAAGGAGGCAAATAGTAACTTTCTTTTTTAAAAAAATATCACCTGTGTCAGGTGCTTTTCACTCATTATCTGATTTGCTGCTCAAGCAAACTTGGAAACATTTAGGTATTTTATCTATTAGTGAACAGATCAGAGAGGTTAACTGACTTCACGAAGAACCCTTTGTAAGTGGCAGAGATAAGATTTGAATCAGGTCTGTCTAACTCTAGAGCACATGCTCTTTCTGTTGAAACCCACTACATGCAGCAGGTATTGCAGTGGAGGAGGAAACAAAGTCAAATTCATAGTAGGACCTGGAAATGTAAGTGCTTCCGTGGGCATGTGCGAACTCTTCTTGGAGGAAAGAAAATGCTAGTAAAGCCTTGAGGATGAGTAGGACTCTGAGAGAAAGAGATGAGGGTTGGAGAGAAGAGGTCAAGAGAGGGTTAGGCAATAGGCTGCAAAATGAGCACATGAATGAAATGAAGGAAAATGGGTTGTTCCAAAATGGCAGAAAATTCAGTGTAACTCAAATGTAGGCTGTGGGAGATGAAAAAGTCTGTGCCAGGAATGATAAGACTGACAAGATGGGCAGAGGGCTTTACTTCCACACCGCAGCGTGTGATTCAATTCCAAGTGGCTTACACTGTCAGTGATGTGAGTTCACAGGAAGGAAAACGTCGCATGAGCGTTTGTTCCTTGAATCATTTTGTAGAGGAAATTCTATGCTGCCAATGCCTTTCCCTGGCTCTGTTTCTCATGAGATCTTTGAAAACACAGACCCTGGATCTGTATGTAGAACAGCGCTTAGTAAATCAGCTAGTGGATCAAGAAAAATTCTGTCATTCCTCAAACCCAGGGTTATCTGTTCCTTCAGCCAGCATAGCTGCCATAGACCCTGGAGAAGTCTGAAAGAGCTTACCCCTTCATAGGCTTATCAGGTAAGCTAGCTCAGACGCTGGTTGTGAGAAGATAGCAGGCTTCCAAAGGGAGCAGGGGAAATGACAGAGCAAAACAAAACAAAACAAACATATGTGTGTATATGTATACATATATGTGTATGTATTATGTATGTATATGCATATTATATATAGGGGTGTGTGTGTGTACGTGTGTGTGTGTGTGTATTTTCTTCTTGGTTGGGCCTTATCATACTGTTAAGGAAAATAATTCTTCACTAAAAGAAAATCGACATTAGAATTGAGCTGGGGAATTTTACTCAATCAGGGCTGTTTTCAAAGAATAGGGCACATAGTCTCAGGTGAGTTTGCAGGGTTCAGGTCTGAGTGCACAGCCAGATGTCTGCACTGGGGATTCAGAGCAAGGCCAAGTAAGCAGACACCCAGTTTTGCAGACAGCTATCTGTCTGCTGTCCCTGAAGCAGTGAAGCACTTATGGCACACAGACGGGTTATTATTATATTAGCTGCTGAGAACTCGTGTAGGCTCTACTTTGGCCTATCTGTGTGCCTGTGTGGCAGTGGAATAGAATGGAACATAGTGGACTGATTTAGCAGTCAGATTTACATTAAAATTAATTTATTTAGCACATGTTTACTAAGCACTTATTATATGCTAAGACCTGTGTTAGAGAATTATCTAAACTAGAAAATAAGACAGAAAATATTTCTTCTTCAAGGAACTTGCATTCCCTTTTGATCTACAGATTTCATGCCATCTATTCAAAATCATGCACAGAAAACATTTTCCAGAGGGTTCTATTGCAGGGGTTGACATACTATGGCCCACAGTTTGAACCTGGCTTTCTACCTATATTTGTACAACCCAAGGAATAAGAATGGTTTTTACATTTGTTGGGGAAAAATTTTTAAAAATATTTTGTTATGTGAAAATTACATGAAATTCAAATTTTATTGTCCAGCATAAAGTGTTATTGGAACACAGATATGCCCGTTTTCTTATATTAAATATATACAGTTGGCCCTTGAACAACATGAGTTTGGACTAACTGAACAGGCCCACTTATATGTAAATTTTTTACAATACATCTTTCCTGCTTCCCTTTTGACCTCCTCCACCTCTGCCATGCGTGAGAGACAGCAAGACTAACCCCTTCTCCTCTTCAGCCTGCTCAGTGTGAAGACAATGAGGATGATGACCTTTAGGATGATTCACTTCCACTTTAATACATTGAAAATATATTTTCCCTTCCCTATGATTTTCTTACTACTTACTTACATTTTCTTTTCTCTAGCTTACTTTATTGTAAGAATACAGTATATAATACATATAACATATGAAATGCATGTGAATTGACTATGTTACTGGTAATGTTTCCCGTCAACAGTAGGCTTTTAGTAGTTAAGTTTCTGGGGAGTCACAAGTTATAGGCAGATGTTTGACTGCCCAGGGGATCAGTACTCCTAACCTCTCCATTGTTCAAAGGCCAGCTGTAGCCTTTGGCTGCTTTCACACAGCAGAGCTGGGTAGTTGTGAGAGAGACTGCAAGGCTTGCAAAGTTTAAAATGTTTGCTATCTGGGCCTTTACAGATCCCCGGTCTAAAGTCTCTGCATGTCCTCACAACATTCTCCTCCTAGTTCGCTCCTCTCAGGCTGTTTGCATCCTTCCACAGTGGCTGCTTTTGATTAGCAAAACAATGTTTTTCATGTTTCCAGATCCAGGGATTTCCTGTTACTTGACCTTTCAACAACATTAAAGACAGTTGGTGTTTCTTTTTCTTTGAGATGGAGTTTGGCTCTTGTTGCCCAGGCTGTAGTGCAGTGGCCCGATCTCGGCTTACCACAACCTCTGCCACCTGGGTTCAAGCGATCCTCCTACCTCAACCTCCCAAGTAGCTGGGATTACAGGCATGTGCCATCATGCCCGGCTAATTTTGTATTTTTAGTAGAGACGGGGTTTCTCCATGTTAGGCTGGTCTCGAACTCCCGACCCCAGGTGATCTGCCCATCTTGGCCTCCCAAAGTGCTGGGATTACAGGCGTGAGCCACCGTGCCTGGCTGGTGTTTCTTCTAACACTTTTTTCTCCAGGCTTCCATGACACTATATCCTTATCTTACCTTGCTACCCACTGTGCCACCCTCATTCTCAGTAAAACCAAAGATGTGAAAAGTTCATTGTACTTGGACAGCCTGTACTTGCTTTGCATGAGACATTCCGAAGTTATAAAACCCCTCCGTGGAGCTACATGCACATCTGCCCACATCCACCTTCAGGCTGGTTCCCCACCAGTTTGGCTATCACCTTGCTACTGGCTATTTAAAAAGGGAAATGTCAGTGCATTTTAGGATCACTGTTTGTGTATTGTGGTTCAGTGATATACCCACATCTCCACTCTCTGCTCCACTCAAGAATGTGGAGAGATAACTGGATTAGAGGAGAGATAAGGAACACAAAGTTGGGGAGTTCTCCTATGCAACACAATTCTCTGTAGCGTGAATACTAGAATGGCGAAAGAACTATAACCTTCAGTAGGAAAGAAGAAACCCTCCGCTGTCTGAAACACAAGCAGAAGGTTTTATAACCCTATATGAAGAAAATGAAACACAATTGGGAGGCTGAGATGGGCGGATCATGAAGTCAAGAGTTCGAGATCAGTCTGGCCAGCATAGTGAAACCCCACCTCTACTAAAAATACAAAAAATTAGGCAGGTGTGGTGGCGGGTGCCTGCAATCCCAGCTACTCAGGAGAATGGCTTGAACCTGGGAGGCGGAGGTTGCAGTGAGCTGAGATCACACCATTGCACTCCAGCCTGGGCGAGAGAGCAAGACTCCGTCTCAAAAAAAAAAGCAAAGAAAAGAAACACAAGCATCTGTACCCAGGTGTTTCTCCCCAGAGTGGGACTTCCCTAGCATTCGGCAGGTTGCACTTCCTCCTGTGTGCATGATTCTAGTTCCACCAGCATTGTCTCACACCTCCTGGATGGATTTCCACTCATGGGATGGAGGGCAGTTTAGTATTACCTAGGGCATTCTCCAGTCCCTCTGAGCTGCCTGTTTGGATTGTCCAAGTATCTCCCAAGATTCCAATTATTGTTATCAATAGCTCCCCAGTTATAAATTTCCATAGGCATTAAGTGGGTTGCCCTAACTCCATATTCCACTTAAGCCTTGTTGTTGTTAAGCATCATTTTGTAAAACTTGAGGTTATTTGGAAATGCATATGTCATGTCATCTCAGCAACACCTATACTGTGCACAGGGTAGGATTGGCTGATGGTATGAAACTAGAATTTTGGATCTTGGGGTCTCAGTGAAGACTCTATAATACCCCTAGCACAAGAGGGTGTGTTGCTTCAATGACATATAGCTTTTTAAACCTAAGTCTTAAAATGGTTAAGCAATGCTAGAAGCTCTGAACCTGATTACCTTGGGTTGATAAATATGAATGCTTTAAATCGTGGAGCTGAGGTGAACCTTGGATTCCTGTGGCCCACCAAGCACTACCGCCCTCTGAGGCCCAAGGTGACACCAGGCATGACTTGGACTCTTTCAAGGGAACAGCAGCGTTCTCCGCTTTCCTGCGGACTTGTCCCTCATTATATTCTCAAATCAGAGCCCTTGGGATTCACTGGAGGCTTTGTCCTTTATTTGCTCGCCTTTTCTGGGAACAACCAGGTCATTTTGAATTTTATTGTTTTCCTGTTTGGTTTGGTTATTTCATTTAGAAGGATTTCATAGAGTAAATACCTCCCTCATCTCCTCCTGTCATTCTCAGGAGCATATTTCCCCTCATCCTGCAGTGCCGCGGTGGAAGGCAGCTGCTGTCATAGGCATCGTAAAACTTGACAAATAGTTGATCTTTTTGAATCTGGCATAGGATGACTTTCTTTACTTTCTATTCTATTGTTCAGGAAATAAACATTCTCTATGAAATCACATTACTCCGGAAAAGCATCCAGCAGCTTTCAGTCACTCAATGCACTTGTGGTGACCAAGTGATGCAATGTTGGGAGAACTAATAATTGATGGGGCTTGAAGGAGGGAGGGAAGAAGTAGAGGCATCATCTCAAGGCCCAGAGACTTATGTCAAGTTGCAGTATCGAGTGAATGACTTAACTCTGAGGTTTGTTCTAAAAGAATCCTTGAAGAATCATGTATAATTTTTAACATATTTAAAAGTATACATTGAGCTCTCCCCAAAGAACAATTTCATTAATTGCTGGTGTTATAAGCTAGAATCATAATCCCTTTCTTATATTACAGAGCACACTTCCAAAGTATCTTCTTTATGCACTCTCAAATTAAGGAATAATTTTAAAAAACAATAAAACTGAAATATCTTCAAGGATGCTGCTGACATAATTCTCTTCTTCAGATATCATGGGGTTTCCAAACGAGATCTGTTTGTAATAATATTATCATTCACAAGTTTCCAAAGGCTTTCACTTAATCTTTTTTAAATAGTCAAAATATTAATGAACAATTTCTCATACCATAGGCCACTATTATTCCAAAAGAGGATACCTAGAATGGGGAAATGACAATCATACTGATGTTTTGTATAATCAAACTAAGATTATAGGAATTTGTCTCAATTAGGAAATGAGTTTAGGAAGGAACACAGAGATCATGTTGAGCTATTGTCAGCAGTGTCCTTGAGTTGGCAATAGCGTAGGAAGCATGTAGTTCCTGGGTTCCACTTTTTCCTTTTTTATAATAACTTCTTTGATGCTTTCAAAGACTCCACCCCCCCACCAATCTGCCACTGGCTCCTCATCACCTCAAGAACAGTTAAAACTTTCTAACATGATATTCAAAATACCAGGTGTTCTATCTCCCCATCTCCATTTCCCTCTGTGGCCCCATATGCATTGTATATATATGCAACGCATACAGAATTCTCATGATTCAGCCATGTTATTTTTATGTCTGTAGTTTTGGACATGCCTCTTACTTCTTCTTAGAATGTCCTTGTACCCTTTTGCCTGCCCGGACAATTCCTTCTCAATGCTCAAGCTTTAGTTCAATGGTTGCTGCTACGATTTGAATGATGGTGTCCCCACCAAAACTTGAAATCTAACCTCAATCCAACAGTATAGAGAGGTGTGGCCTTTGGGAGGTGATTAAGACATGAGAGCTCTACCTTCATGAATGGGATTAGCACCCTTATAAAAGGGTCTGAGGTTGAAGGGAGCACTCTTGCCTTTCCATCCCTTCTGCCATGTGAGGACACAGCATTCCTCCCTTCTGGAGGATGCCACAAGGTGCCATCTTGAAAGCAAAGCATAGCCCTCACCAGACCCCAATCATGCCAATGCCTTGATCTTGGACCCTCAGCTTCCAGAACCATCAGAAATAAGTGTCTATTTTTTATAAATTACCCAGGCTATGATATCTTGTTTCAACAGCATACAAACAGATTCAGATAGCCACCTTCTAAACGAAGCCTTCTCCAACCCTCCCTCTCCACTTTGTGCCCTAGCTATGAACTTATTGTATCCTTTTTTGTGTCACCCCAAGACCTTACTAACATGTATATATATATATCCATATATCCATACATATATGTATATCCATATATGCAATATGTAAACATATTGTCAATGAACAATATTGCAATTATTTACATACTTATTCGTTATTGAACTGTGTGTTTCTTGAGGGAAAAGACTATATTTAATTAATTTTGGTTTTCCTAGTACCTAGGGTAATATCTGAAACATAGCAGGCACTCCAAACATAGAAAATATATGCTGATTAAGGAATTAAAATAATTTAGATAATTTTATCAATTGATACATATTTCCTGAGCTGCTCTATTTTCACACTGTGCAGGTTATATGGGAATATGAAAGAGGCGATTATTTCTTTACTCTTGGGGACTTTATTGTTTAACTTGGAAGGCAAGTCTAACACACTTGAAACAATTAGAGCACTGTCTGCCAGAGTGTTCAGAACACTCCTTGTGGAAGTGCTACTTCAGAAAGGGTTTGTGGTCAATTAAATGTGAAATGTTGCATATTATATCTTCCTTTCAGAGATTTCAATGTACATAAGTACATAAACACTTTGAGAAATCTTGTGATAAAGTAGCCTGTGTAAATCCCTAATCTCATGTGACAAGGAGGCTTTATTTGCCTGGGTGACACCTATTAATATCCTGTGGTTCTAAGGAATGCACTGATTTAAAGAGTAGAAATAAGTGTTAAACTGTGCAGATGCAATTGTGTGCAAAGCAATGCAAAGAAAAGAATCATCATGGTGAGTTTAAATAGGTAGAAAAATATCCTAACATGAGTCTGGCTTTGGGAATTTAAGGACTATTTTATAATTCTGATTTTTTATGTGTGTGTGTGTGTGTGTGTGTGTGTGTTTTTTTTCCTGTTCTACATAATGAAAATTGTTGCCTTCACCATGACCTGGGCAAGGCTGGAGGACTTCTGCTATTACTGAACACTGGGTAGACATTTCATGTGCCAGTGAGCCAAGAACTCTACTTCAATTACTTTGTTGCAACCGTAGGGGTTGGAGATATTTCAGTCCTATTCTACAGATGAGAAACTTTTGGGTAGAGTGAATGTGACCTTCCTGAAGTTACAACAATAGTAACAGGCAGAGCTGGGACTCAAAAACCAGGTTGAAACCAAAACTCATGCATTTAATCATTAGTCTC
>NW_012102032.1:7532046-7552164 GCF_000951045.1 Mandrillus leucophaeus
TGGATGTTTTTATGAGGGTGTTTTTTGATGATATTTACGTGTAACATGGTGGACTTTGAGTAAAATGGATTGCCCACCATCCTGTGGGTGGGTGTCATCCAATCAGTTGAAAGCATGAATAGAATAAAAGACTGGCCTCTCTCAAGTAAGAAGAGATTCTGCCCATGGATGGTCTTTGGACACTAACTGCAACACTGGTGCTTCCTGGGCCTCTAATCTGACAGTCTTTGGATTTGAACTGCAGCATCAGTTCTTCCTGGGTCTCTCTAGTTTGCTGGTCCACTGTGCAGATTTTGGACTTACCAGCCTCCATAATCGTGTGATCCAGTTTTTAAAAATAAATTTATTTCTCTTTTTCTCTGTCTCTGTCTGTCTCTCTCTCTCTGTGTGTGTGTGTGTGTGTGTTTATGTGTGTGTGTGTGTGTGTGTGTATACTTCAAAATGAGTTTCTACAGAATTTCTTGATTCACCTGCAGTGAATGTCAAGAACGTCAGGAATGTCAAGAATGTCAGTGGTTTTGAGTCAAAGCTTGATGGTCAGTGTGGGTTCTAATTCTGGCTCTGCCACGTGCTAGCCATGTGATTTTGGGCAATTTGTTTGACACCTTTTGTCTTAGTTTCCTCATCTGCAAAATGAGGATAGCAGGATCTACTCCATAGGTTTTTGTGAAGATTATGTAAAACAATACATATAAGGTATCTTAAAACTGACACAAGGTAATCACTAGTCATTGTAATGATATTATTAATAAACTTAAACCAAAGAATCTCGCACTGTAATGATATTATTAATAAACTTAAAGAATCCTGCACTGAGAGAAGATGCTGTGGAAATTTTGCTTATACAGATGGTGTGATATTCATGAATGGCTTTACTTTGATCTGATAAGCAATTGAAACTAAACAGAAATTTTGATTATCCAATTAATCAAGCTGAGGGTGGGTTCCAATAAAACTAAATTTAACTATGTTTTTCTCCCTGTCCCTAGGCTTTCTCTTTTGAGATTTTTTTTTTTCATCTTCTATAAAGACAGTTTTACTGGCAAATTCTTTTTATCTGAATTTGCCTTTAAGCACTTGCATGGTAACCTTTGATCTCCCCTCTTGAAAAAAGTGGATGGAATCATGAAATGTTGAAGTGATGTTGATTCCTAAAACGTACACGTGCTTTTCTTTATGTTGCCAGTGACATCATGGATGTGTCTGCCCTTCTTTTCTTTTTCCTCCCAAATAGATTCTCTCCAAAATTTTCTGAAGTGAGGAGAAAGTAGTTTAATCTCTCTTTCTTTCAGCATCCATTAGTTATAGAATAAAGAATTACTGGCCAGGTGTGGGGGCTCACGCCTGTAATCCCAGCACTTTGGGAGGCTGAGGCGAGCAGAATGCTTGAGCCCAGGAGTTTGAGACCGACCTACTGAAATACTACCTCTACAAAAAAAATGAAAAACAGAAAAATTAGCCAGGCATGGTGGCATGCACTTCTATAGTCCCAGCTACTTGGGAGGCTGAGGTGGGAGAATCACCTGAGCCCCGGAGGTTGAGGCTGCAGTGAGCCACAGTTGCTCCACGGCACTCCAGCCTGGATGCCAGAGTGAGACCCTGTCTCAAAAAATAAATAAATAAATAAATAATAAATAAAACAAAGAATTACCTAATTAACTATATATATTTCTTTTGGATTCAAAACAGATGTGGTTAAGTTTTTGCCACACACCCTAGTCTATGTTCCCTTCCATTACTCACCTACCTGGGTTACACTGTTGCTGGCTAACCAGTGTATCTGCCTCACTCTTTCTCTGCTGTCACCCAATTTGATATAAAAACTTAGATGGCATGCTTTTCACTTGAAAACACTTCACGGTCTTCCCACTAATTCCAATGGTCCTGGCCCATTCTGTCCCTTGGACTTGGTCACTAGTCTGCAGCCACACAGGGCTCTGAAGTCCTGGACCATCCTCAAGATCGTTCATACCTTCAGGTTTTTACTGTTGAACGCACTTTGTTTTATATCTGTCTCCTTCTTATTGTTCATGTCTCATCTCAGACATCATCCCTTCAGAGAGGTCTTCCCTGCCCACCCTACTCAAAGTGAATCTACTCCACTGATTGCTCCTATCACCTCACCCTGTTTAGCTTTCATCGTGGTACTTACATCAATCTGAAATCGGCTAGTTTATATTATAGTATTTGGTTTTCTAGTATATCCTCTTGGTCTTCTCAGTAACACTATAAACTCTCAAGCATGACAATCTTGTCTGTTTGGTTTGCAGCTGTATCTCAAGCACCTAGAATAGTCCCTGGAACATAAGTAAATATTTGTTAAATAAATGATTAGTTTCCTAGGCATGCTTTCTACTTGTATTCCTGTCATAAACATATGTGCACCTCTTGATTGAGGAGTTTGACCCCAATGATTGGTTTACCGGAATATACTGAAACAAATGATGCCTACTATTGCTTAGGTGCTTATATTTTTATGCCATGGATTGAATTTGAATTTATCTTAGGCCTGGACTGTCATAATGTATTAGGTGGTGACTAACTCTGACAGCATCAAAGTACAAATTCCTTTGTAGACATCATAGGAAATGCAGGAATGATGGCAGGACCCAGCAGGTATGCCACTGGCTAAAGCCCATCGATGTGGAGGCATCTAAAAATCAGGGAAGCATCCTTCCTTACCACCCCTCACCCTTTCATCAGTCACATCAAAAGTTTTCATTAAACATTCTTCAATGCAATCCATCCTTCAGATTGTGGACCTTTATAGCCTAAGAAAACAAAGGCAACAAGTGACAGATTCTGTCTAGTGGCTGTCTCCAGTGTGGCTGGAATTTCATTTCAATGAAGCAGATGACTTGTTAGGGAGGCTGAGTTGAGATATTAATTTATGTGAAGGAAAAGGGGAGGTTAAATGTGGGGCTGTCATTCTGAGCAATGCCCTTGCAAGACAGATGATACCATCTTCCCTTTTCAATAGCCTTCCTGGCATCTAATTTGCATGAGTTGTGAGATAATGCTCAGCCCTGTCTCATTTGCAAATCCAGAAACATAAGGGACAGCCACTAAAGCCTCAATCAGTAAATCCAGAGAGTGTAGCAAGGTTAATTCTTCTCATTTTTAGTGACAGAAATAATGCATTGGTAACCTCATGGATGGGAAAAAAGAACTTGTGAAATTATAGCAATATTTACTTAAGTAAATACTTTCACAGCTCTCGAAACCAGTCAGATAAAGAAATTTATTCTCCCCAAATTGAAGATGTCTGCAGAAGACTACTCCTTAACAAATGAATAAAATTCTCAATAAGCAAAGACCAATCAACAGGACTGACAGCCATGGCTTCATGAAGTTGTTTAAAAAAAAAATTTTTTTTTTTTTTAATTTCCTGTTCCTCATTGGAATCTAGCTCTGTGGCATTCATTGCCTTAAGTTAAGGGGAATGAAAAAGAAAGCCAAACAAGCCAACAAACAAAAAAACAACTTTGAAATTTGTTTCAAAAGAACAACCTAGCCTTCAAGAATACTTAGGGAATAAATGGTAGAGCTGGAAGAATACAAGGTGAGCCAGAGCCAGGAATCAGGTCAGGAGACTATATAGCATTCCACACACTGGGAGGTGGAAGCAAGTCTAAGGAGAAACAACGTGATGTGGCTTAGATATTACAGTTCCTGAAAAAGCAGGAGTGAGGGATGTGTCCACCTTGACCTAGCTCCTTGGCTAATTTGGGATAAGGAGGGCAATAAAAGAATACTAGGGATTGTTAGCAGCAGAATGTATCTGAGCTACGCAGCACCAGATTATGTTCACAGCAACAAATCTGTAAGGATTTGAAGCAACCGCAATTCTTGCCTACTCAGAAAAAATGAATTCAACTGAGGGGCATAAGGCTGGAGAGACTGAGGCAAATTTTAGAGCAGGAGTGAAATGAAAGGAAGTATACTTGGAAGAGGGCCAACTGGGCAACTTGCGAGATCAGGTGCGCTGTTGGCATGCTTCATGGGGGGTTGCATCCCTTCGGCCTTGATTCTTCCCTTGGGGTGGGTTGTCTGCATGTGGAGTGGCCTGTCAGCGCCCGGGAGGGGTCGCATGTGCAGTGTGTTTACTGGAGTTGTGCGCATGCTCAACTCTTCCCTTACCAGTCGAGTGTTCCTGCAAGGTCATATACCAGTTAAACTCTGCCACTTTCCCTCTTAATGCACATGCTTGAGCCCATTCACCACGTGACATCTTATCGGGATAAGATGTCAACTCCTGACATCTTATCGGGAAGCTGATCACTGGTTTCAGGTTTTTCTATGTATTGGGAGACTGCCTTTCTCTGGCACTGGCTGCAACCAATTATTACTTTGGAGAGAGTCGTGGAGAGAATCAGTGAGTTGTGATGGTGCCAATGCATTTCAGCCTGGGTGACAGAGTGAGATCCTGTCTCAAAACACACACACACACACAGCTTATGAATTGTTTATTTTTGAAATTTTCCATTTAATATTTTTGGACAATAGTGAACCATCAGGAAGACAAGAACTGAAGGGTAGAAGTTCCCTTACAGGTTTTTGTTATCAGTGACATGTAAATGAGCAATTCACAGATGACCACAGGCAGAGCTTTGTGTGCTTTGTACATATGGACCATGCTATGATGTGTCTCACATTTGATGATATTCCACTTTCAGAATTTTAGTATATTTGTTTATCTGTATTTAGTATATTTTAGTATAATGGTTTATCTATATTTGTATATAGAAAATGGGTTTGCTAACTTACCGTGGTTTTGATTTGTCTTATATTCATCATTTCTTAAAACTCTTGTATGTATTTTTTATAATAAAAAATAAAAGTAAGACATGGGAAAAAAAAACTGAACTGAACTGAAACCAAGGAATAAGGGGCATTACTGCATACCACGTTCATAGAGGCATTATTCAAAATAGTCAAGAAGTGGAAGCAAACCAAGTGTCCATCAATGGATGAGTGGATAAAAAATGTGATTTATATATATGTATATACAATGGAATATTATTATACCTTAAAAAGGAAGGTAATTCTGACATATGCTACAACTAGGATGGACAATATACTAAGTGAAATAAGTCAGTTACCAAAAGATAAATACTATATGATTCCATTTATATGAGGTACTTAGAGTAGTCAAATTCATACAGACAGAAGGCAAAATGGTGTATTCCAGGGGCTGAGGAGGGAGGGAATGGAGAGTTACTGTTTAATGAGCAAAGTTTTCATTTTGCAAGATTAAAAGAGTTGTAGAGATGGTATGGTGGTGGATATGGTGGATATGGTTGCATAGCAATACGAATGTGGATATGGTTGCATAGCAATATAAATGTACTTACCACTACTAAACTGTACACTTACAAATGGTTAAGATTGTAAATTCTACCTTACATATATTTTACTACAATTTAAAAAAGACCATGTAAGGAGGAGGCTATAGAATTTTGCATGTTTTCCAGTCCAGGTCACTGGGATAATGGATCAGAAAGGTATTTGGGCCCGCAAAGTCAAGTCAAGAGTAAAGAGTGGGAAGTTTTACAAAGATTTCCTTGAATCAAATAATCCCCAGGGACTTGTCAGTAGAGAAGTCGCTGTGTGTGGTAACAAAATTAACCCTGAAATCTCAGTGGCTCGTTACAGGATAAAGATTTATTTAACAATTATGCTGCTAATTCAGCGTGGATATGCAGAGGACCTCTACTTCTCATAGTTGCTCAGGGACCCAGGCTGATGAAGGCTGCTCTACTTTTCTACCTTATGATGTTGCTCTTATTACAGCTTCTAGGGTTGCAGAAGCAGGGAAGATAATGCAAGGAGATAATGTGGAATGCCTTTAAGTATCATGATTACAGTGACATACATTTGTTCCATCTAAATTTTATTGGCCAGAGCCTACAGATATAGTGCCAATTTAACTGTAGGTTGGGCAGGAATTATACTCTTTTTGGATGTCCAAGGAGAGGAAAACAAAATAGAAGATAATAAATGCATAGTATTGTTTCTGCCCCAGTGAACTTTCCTAAATACCAGAAATTAATAGATGGATCGAATCATGGGTCATATACATTCATGAAAAAATCAAATCAATTGTGAAACTGTAATTATTATTCCACTTTATAATGATCCTTCCACATACTGGACATTTACTTGTAATATCTATTAATCTATATACTTCCTCTTTCCACAAATGACTTCAAGAGGGTTTTCAATAAGACAAGAGTAGAAGAATACAAAGTAAATAACAGAGAAGGTGAGAAAAATGTTAGTTTTGAGCTTTTGGGAGATCATGGTGGAAAACTTCAATGCTTATGGTTTTCTAATAAGGGTAACAGGGTGGTTCTGTTTACCATGGGACATAACACTTCTCTTGCACTGATTTTGCTTATGATATGTTTTATATAGAGGACATTGCATAACATACTAGATCATTTTTTCAATAGCAATTTTGCAAGAGATGACACATTTTTGATCTCCTCAATAAGAAGACATACTACTAAAGTGGCCTGTAAAAGCATTTCTACAGGGAACTAATATAATAGTCCTTGCACGTAGCTTTTCTGACTGTTTGATTTGATTCAGGGATAGAACTTAGAGGATTGAGGGAAATGAATATTTATCAAATCTCTTAGCCTATTTCTCTAAATATCAGTTGTCTCAGTGAGAATTTGGACATTAGATGAATAGAATATAGTATTAAGTGAAAGTACAGCTATCCTGTGCTATTGATTCAGGGAGATTTGTATACTTTTGATGGAGACAGATAAGTGGAAGAGTTAATATGTTGATAGGAAAATTAAGGAAACTTACTTGCATCGTTATCCCGAATATAAATTTTAAAGTAGAGGGTTTAGAACATAGCCTTTTAAGTGTTAAAAAATATTGGTTAGGTTCTCAATTAACCATGCCATGAGCCCATTCCTGTGTGGTCTATTTTTCACAGGGGTGATTTGACAAAGGCTTGGAAGAATCATTTAGAGTTCATGACCTGTTTCAAGGTGATTGACCCCATGCACTGTTTCCATCTGTGTGTTCAAAGGCTTCTGTGGCCTACTGCTAATGCCTTAAGCCAGCTGGTTATGTTCTTCCTACTTGTCCAAGTGGAAAAGCATGCACAGACACCTGAATGTTTGTTCTCAGCCCTTTGGATCTTCCTTGCTGCTTCTTGATGTAGTCTTCATCTGATCTGACCTTCTGACTTCAAATTTTTGACGTCTTCTCTAAAATCTCCTCCTATTGCTGACGCTTTGGATTTTGCTTTTAAAAAATTGCTTCTGTGGTCTTTTACTTTCAGCTCTTTTCAATAGATTTTGGCTCATATGCATCCTTCTACTTCTTTTTATGCTGCCTTGAATAGGTTGTCACCCTTCAATTTAAGATTTTAGGAATTCCTAGCTTATCAGGTGGACCAATCCTATCTCCCAAAGGAGGTGTTATAGCCACGCTAGGTGTAGATCAATTCTTACTTCTAAAAAAATCTTTAATTAATATTCTCCATCAGAAAAATTTGAAGATACAAATATACAAGGATATAACAGTTGAACCTGGAAGTGGCCAATTCTTTATGAAGACAATGAGTAGAGGGGTGCTCTCATGAAAAGCATGGTTTATTGTACTTTGAACCCATTCCCAAGAGATGTATACCTGAGCCACTAATTAAATTAAATTGTTTTGCAAGGATTAAAAAATCCTTTTTTCAGGAATATTCTTTGATGACAGTGCTTAATCAGGTAATCAGTAACGAGTGGATGTAACATTTCCCAATTAGGTAGTGTTTAAATTTTACATACATGGGGTGCAGTTATAAAGTTAGGGCATTTAGAGTTCAAAACATTTAAAACTTTATTGAATTAGGAAATCACTAAAGCTCTATGCATTTGTGTTTCTGAGCAGATTTAGTAATATCTAGTATTTTGATCTGTGTAAAATATTGTATTCGTGCATTTTTAAAAAATATACAAATATAAATTTTTAGTATCTTTCACATCAAATTAGAGACACATATTTGGAATTTACTGCTGCAGTTTCAACTGTGCTTATCATGGTAGTGGCAGAAACTGGAAGACGTTTTTTTAAAACCCTGAAGTCATCCATACTTGCTACTTCTTTAGTTTTCTTGCTTGGAATGAAAAGTATTCACAAATACCACCACCTAAGCACCTGTTTCAAATGAAACTCAGCCTTCAGCTTGCAAAATGATGTCTTTATAATTAAGCAAACAGCAGAAGACCCATGCGAGTTGCTTCTTTCTTCCTGGAGATGTTGGCAGGATAACTGGAATCCTAGGAGCTCCTCTGTGTTGAATTTGAGAGGCAGAACAAAAAGAAAAGTGGCCTTTTCCATTACAAATCATGGAGGTAAGGTGTAGAGAAGTGATAGCCACATTTCAGGAATAGGGAAAGTAACTGGGTAAAAGAAGCAGGACTACCCACTCTAGGAGACAACATAGAGACACTTGCCAAGTCCTGAGTTCAGAATTTTGTTTTTGAGATGAATATAGAAGCACCTAAAGGTCAAGGAAAATTTTCTTCCTGTGATAAAGAACACAAAGCCTGTTTGGTGGTCTCTTCACACGGATGCGCGTGACCCTTTGCTTTAGTGTAGATGACCACTCCCCTCTGTAAGGTAGGGAGGGAGAATGTTTAGTTCCTTTCCTCTGGCTGATCTCTTTTTTTTCCTTCTCCTCTCACGGTCCAACAGATACACTCGGCCTCCTGGGGACTGCCCGCCCCCGGCCCAAAGGCCAGTTTACAGTGGCACGCCTTACTCCGCCATCTTCGCAGCTTCCTGTATTCGTGAATTTTTAACTTGGATCATCAAGTTGACCAGATAACTTCTAGGCATCTACATTGCTTTGATGTCTCTTTGAGCAGCTTGACTATCTGGGACTGGCTGAATAGGGCTAGATGGCTGAAAGGAAGGAACCATTCTATCCACTGGATTGTACCTTCTGCTTTAATAGTCTGATCCTCTCCTTTTCCATTGGGTGTCATGGGCAAAGCTTTGGGGTTATTACCTACCTGGTGGGAAAAAATGCTGTGAAAAAATGGAGTATCAGAACAAGGCCATACTTCCACAGAATGTTCTTATATGGCCAGGTTCCAAATGCTTCACATTCTTTGAGTTCCAGTTTAACTTCCAGACTTAAACTTTTCAGAGTTTCCACTGCTGTAGCTCTTTACCTGAGGTGAGAAATGTGTCCCGAATTATCTGTCGTTCCATAGAACCAAAGTAAAGCTGACATTAAACCAGTCTGCAAAGGTTCACAGAGATTAATATGCTGCTAAATTATTTAAAAGGATTGACAATTCTTTATCTTATCCATATGCATTGCTTGGTTATCCAGCTAGCTTTGTGCAGTTATGATGAGAAGAGATTTTAAAGAGAAAGTTAATCTGAATCTCCTTCTTCGTTAAAAATCAGTTCAGGGGACAGATAAAAATGTGCACTCTGTGGGATGAGAATCAGCCTCCCAAATATATTTCCACTCTTTTGTGCTAATGTGTCTCTTCAATAATCCCTCAAAATAACTTTGTTTAAACTGCATCTCCTTCAGGAGTGCTACTATTTGTCCTTGGCATTAGTCACCAGGGAAGAAATAGTAGGAATGAAAAGAAGAATGAAAGATGGTAAAAAAAATTCTCAGGATAAACAACCAATTTGACTGGATTGGCTTAGTAGTCCTGGGTTCTAGAATGCCACTGGGCTTTTTTTGCTCTCCTTGCTCATACATTAGGTAAGTTGCATCCATATCGTATTATATTCTCTTCTAAAATAAATGCTTATGAAAACCTGCGGCTGTGTGATGCAAATTAAGCTGTTTTTTCTCCAACTTCCAGAGGTAACCAGCATAGGCAAAGTCTTGCCGATTATTTCCATATCCTAGTCATAGCTCTACCCTTTATTACTGTCATAATCTGGTATAGATTTGGAAACGTTAGTGAGCAGTAAATACCTAAATTGGTGGGAGAGAAAATCAACATGCTTTCCTTCTGGGAATAGTTTAGGGTAGGCTTTACTTCTGGACTCACAGAAGGATAGCTGTAAAAAAAATGGTGAGTGGATTTAGTACTTGGCCAAGGTAAATGCTTCAGAATTTGGGTGGGGAGAGAGGCTGAGAGGCATCTGCAATGAGGCTGTTGCTGAGCTGAGCTATTGACTTGACATATGCTGCTCCTTAGCTGCAAGGTGTATTGGGAGCAGAGCTGCACTGTCTCAAAACATACTGAATCTGTGGAGGAAAGCAAGAAGTCTCTGGAGACATTCATACCCCCAGCTACTGGCAGTACTGCAGGGCTGCTGAGGACTCACAGCTAAGTACCCCTGGAAAGACTATGAAGAAGAGCATTCCAGAAAGAACCCAGAGCATAACCAGAACCACAAGCATAAGAGTACTCATTTTGTGGGAGGGGTTGGGGAGGAGGAGCATCTAATGAGGTTGGAAAAGTAAGCAGGATTTACGCCATAAGGAGCCAATTATGATCTGAATGCATGTCATATGGTCTTATTAGCATGTCATACTAAATAAGGAACTTGAATTTTAATTTGTGGGTGTGTTTGATAAAAAAAGCAATCTGATTGGATATGGGATACATTTGACAGCAGCCCTGAGAACCCATGCACTTCTCCTGTGGAGTAGGGGGCTTTTGGGAAAGGAGGCAGATTTGCCCAAGGTATGGCTGGTAAAATCTAAGATACTGGCAATCCAACAAGGTCCTCTGCTAAGATCAGAAGTAAACATTTTTTAAAAACTTTGAAATAACTATAGATTCACAGGAAACTGTAAAAATAATACAGAGAAACTTTGTGTATGCTTCACCCAGTTTCAATGGTAAGGTCTTACGTAACTATAGTACAATATCAAAACCAGGAAATTGGCAGAGGTACAACCCATAGAGCTTATTCAGAGTTTACCAGTTCACATGTACTCGTGTGTGTGTGTGTGTGTGTGTGTGTAGCTCTATGCAATTTTGTCACATGTAGATTTTGTTACCACCACCGCAACCAAGATACAAGACTGCTCTGTCACCTCAAAAATTCCTCATGCTCTTAGACTGGGCACAGTGGCTCATGTCTGTAATCCCAGCTCTTTGGGAGGCTGAAGCAGGCTGATCGCTTGAGCCCACGAGTTTCAGTCTCTAGAAAAAATACAAAAATTAGCCAGGCATGGTGTCATGCACCTGTCGTCTCAGCTACTCAGGTGGCTGAGGTGGGAGGATGACCTAAGATCAGGAGGTTGAAGCGAGACTGCAGGAAGCCTTGATTGTGCCACTGCACTCCAGCCTGGGCAACAGGGCAAGATCCTGTCTCAAAAAACAAAAACAAAAACAAAAATCTTCATGCTCCCCCTTTATAGTCACATCTATCACTATCTCCCTTCCCCATCACTCTCCACTTGCATCCCTAATCCTTGGCACACATTAATCTGTTTCTAGTTCTATAATTTTGTCATTTGAACATGTTACATCAATGAAATCATATCATGTGTAACCTTTTGAAATTGGCTTTTTTCCTTACTCAGCCTAATACCCTTGAAATTCATCCAAGCATCCAAGTTTTCCTGTGTATCAATAATCAGGGGATTTTAAAAGTTTACAAATCTATTCTATTCTTACAGTGTGTGTGTTGGTAACAATTTAGATATTTACTGCCTTGAAATAGAGGCCCAAGAAAGTACAATGGTGGCTTAATGCTATAAAAATTTTGCATTAGATTAAGAATAATTGTTAAACATGATGTGTCAGAGTCTAGGGAACTGGGTGACTTTTTCTCAACCGTAATAGTCATAGGTAAATCTACCACTGTTTCTTTTACCTGTGACTTGCAATTTCTCTGGGCTTCTGTCCACATGTAAAATGTGAACTAAGTAACGTGCCTCTGTGCAGCGTGTTGGGAATCATGAATGATGATGAAAATCAGAAAACCTGGGTTTGTGCCCAGGCTCTGTTCTACACACATTTCAATTTCACTGAGTCTCAGATTCTGCAGCTGGAATTTGGGGGGTTTGAAATCTGCCTTCTCTACCAAAAAACCATTAGTAGAATCAAATGAGATTATGTATGTTAAAGCAATATTTAAATTGTCAGGGACTACTTGAATGAAAGAATTGGTTTTGAATATAGACATGTCCTACTAAAGGAATAAAAAAAATAACTTTCCTATTCTAAAGCCTAGGTTTACAACATAAGAGGGAGTTTTGTCGTAAGAAAAAGCAGGGTGATCAGATTCCAGCTATTAAAGCTCTGTCACTTTGAAAATTTACCTAACCTTTCTCACAGTCAGTTTTATTTTTCATCAAGAATGTATTTAATACCTTTTTTTGAAGGGTGTTGTGTTGACAGGAAATAATATGAATAATATTATCACAGTATATAATATGGAGATAATATGAATAACATAACATTAATAATATGGGCTTAGTCCATTGTAGGTGTTTAAAAATGGTAGTTCTACCAATTGTTGCTATTTTTTTTTAGGACCTGTGCATTGATTCCTTTTGGAAAATGCATGGTTATCAATGTGAGTTGATTCTTTTTGGAAAATGCATGGTTACTCAACTCTGTCAGGCCCAACACAATAGTTAAAGATTCTGTTACTTGCCATATGTGTTACTCTTGTCACATGGTGACACATCCCTGTCATGCCAGATTGGAAGCATAACATAATGAGGAGAACATAGGCTTTGGCAGAGAGAGATCTGAGAACACACTCCAGCTTTGTTTTGCCTGCCCTGGGCAGATGAAATAATTTTCTTATCTATAAAATAGGAGTGAATAACATAATTAGTGCCTAATGCAATGACAGGTGCTTGGTAATGACATGAGCCCCCAGATCATACCCAGTTTGAAATAAACACAAGAACCACAATTCTAGGGTGGACTGGATAAATTATTTCTTCCGAGACTCTCATTCTGTCTTGTTATATTAAGGATGGTTGAGGTTAGGAGTTGAAAACTAGTGGCTTAAGAGCTGAATATTCTCCATAGTTGTGCTTCAGTTGACTAAAAGATTTGTTTACTGGTCTCTCTCTCTCTCTCTCTCTTTGTCTCTTTCTCTCTCTCAATCTATCATTTGCTTTCAGTGCTTTGGACTTGAAAGCCTTTGGGAGTGCAAAGTTCCCCCACTAGTTCCACATCCCTCATTCCCTCTTGTCTTATACCAGACTGCTTTCCACATTTTTTTACACACTTGGACATTGAAGGCATTTGAACGTGCTCAGCTGAAATAGACCCTCCTTTCCCACAGTGTGATCTATGGAATGTTAATAAATATTTAAAATAAAGTTTATAGCTAAATAATTTTGGGAAATGGTGGGTAAACAAACAGATTTCTTTACTATTGCAGTTCACAGGCACTGATGAAGAGAGTGGTATAGAATCCAGAATTTCCTAAGTGTATAACAGTATTTGATAAGATAATTTCTGTCTTAAACTTAGAGCATCTCACAGGATTAGTGAACCATGTAGTAATCTACTTTGGGAAATAACACGGTAATCTATGATTATGCCAAGTGATAACTTATTCCGAAATGATTGGGTCTAGAGATTTGAAGTAAGTACTTATTTGAAATATCTGCAGAATATACGAAGGAAACACACAAACACATGAACATACCAAATAGAAATTATGAAAACGCTGAATGGAACCATCACCAAAGATTATAGTTTCAAAATGTATTGCATAATGCAGCATTAATTAAAAAATTTTGAGTCCTTTGAAGACAGTGATCTTTCCAACTACTTGTTTTATTTATACTTTGAGAGTCTGAAGTTTAGTATGACAATTCTTGAAATATTAAAGAGCAGGGGTTGCAGCGAGTCTGTTTGTTTTCATCACATTTCTGGAGAGTGCAGAATGAGCTGTACTGTCTCTACCACAGGGGAAAATAAGCTTCTGCAATACATTAAACTCTATTCTTTGAGACTAGATCAGCTTTCTACATATTGATTCGGATGTTGTAACTCGCTTTTCAAGTCCCACAGAACAAGAATCTGGGAACCTGACTGAATGTGGCCACAGGATGAGTCTACCCTGAGGGCCACAGGTCTTAAAAATAAAGTGGACACAAAGACAATGCTTAGGAGTGAAGCTCAGACACTAAACAAAACCTTAATCTGAAAGGACTTGGCAGAGGCATAAATCAGGTAGATGTCAAAGAGGCAGATTTGGGGAAAAGAAAAGCAGAACAGATTGATTTGGTCTGGGACATAAGCAATAGATCCCCAAAAGAGAGACTCTGAAACCTTATCCATAATCCTAGAGGTTTTCATGAAGGTTCTGTGGTGGCTGGAAGAGGAACTTATTAGTGTGCTCACAATACAACTTGTTTTGCATGCAACTTCTCCCCAACCCTATCCATACCCACAACCTGCCAAAGATAAACTGTCACTGGAACTACCCTGGATACGCCTAGTAGTGCACTCTAAGGTCTCAGCAGCAAGGAAAAATATGGGAAATGTATTTTCAAAATCAGTCCTCTGAGAATTAAGCTTTTAATATTTAATGTCAAAACTTATTAAAAGTTATATTCCTAAGAAGCAAAAACAAAAAAGTGACTAATGGATATGGGAGCTGCTTCTCTAACTTGGGCTCAGAGCTGTTTTATTTTATTTCAGTGATATGAAAATGCATGAAAATAATCTGAATTAAAGAGCAACCTATTGTTTTTTGGAAAATCAAATGAAGACGTTGTTATTATTTAGAACACAATTTTAATTGTCAGTGATAAAAAATTTAGATATTTCACTTGTCGGTAGTGTAATTTGAGTTGACAACTGAAGATCTAATAACTATTGGGTATTAGTCTTGGTACCTGGGTGATGAAATAACCCGT
Organism: Mandrillus leucophaeus; assembly: GCF_000951045.1. Classification (NCBI taxonomy): domain Eukaryota; kingdom Metazoa; phylum Chordata; class Mammalia; order Primates; family Cercopithecidae; genus Mandrillus; species Mandrillus leucophaeus. Next base: position 7,546,892 of record NW_012102032.1, read on the forward strand.
ACAACAAACACACATTACGTTTGTTTACCTGTATAACAAACCTGTGATGGTAGCAGTGGCCTGTTTGAAGTGGCCACTGTAAAGACACCAACAGCGTGTTCCATGGACTGGTGGGAGCTGGGAACAGGAGGAAACCCCACTGCCTTCCTGAGTTTGTGGGGTGGCAGTCCCACCCTTCCGGGCACAGCTGCTGCTTCCTAGCCATGGCTGTGGACCCAGGCATCCCTGTACTCCCTGAGACCCAGGAAGCCTCCCTGCCCCTGCAAGCTAGAAAGTGCCTGCTCCTGCTGCCTGGCCTCTCGCCATACCTGCTCTGATTTAGGAGCAAAGTTGAGACCAAGCCCAGGTGCTGTTGTAACCCAGCCCCCTGCTGCCTTGGCCCCCTCCAGACTTTGGGCACTGACAAGCATGAGAGGGAAGCTGAGGTGGGGCTGAGGGTGGCTGGGTGTGGGCCTGCAGGTGCCCCTCTGCACAAACAGCCTGGGTACTGGAAAAGGGATGACATGATTGATGGTAGCAGGATAAAGAGAAGCTTCTGGGTGGAAAGGGGCAGGTCTCTGATGAAGCCCCACCTTCAAGCCAGGAAGGGCCTGAAACATAGTCTGTGGCCCGAAGTGAGAACTGTGGTGCTTTTTCCAGTGCCTATGGCCACCTATGGACCAATCAGCATGCACTTTCCCTCTTCCTAAGTCCATAAAAGCCCAGGACTCAGCCAGCCTCACAGAGATGTCCATACTACCAGCTGCAGAAAGGAGCCACCAACTCCAGGTCTCTTGAGAGCTGTTCTGTTGCTCCATGAAGCCCCTCTCTGCTTTGCTGACCCTCCAGTTGTCTGCCTACCTCATTCTTCCTGGACGGGGGACAAGAACTCAGGACCCGCTGAATGGTGGGACTGAAAGTCCACCAAGTAACACAAATAGGGTGAGAACATGCCCCCTGCTTGTCACATTGTGGGCAATGGGAAGGAGAGAAGAGCTGCAGCCCTTTAGGGAACCCAGACCTAGAGTCTTCCTGAGCCAAGGCTATGACACCTTCTTTGGAGTTCTGTAGTTCCTGAAAGCTCTGATCTTCTGGGTGCTACTGTGTTCCCTGGTGCCCACAGTGGGAGCTGCTATTGGTATGCCTGATCCAGCCACTGCCTTACACAAAGCCATGGCCTGTGCTGGAGCCTGGAACTGCCTGCCCCACTGCAGCTGGCATGCCTTGCTGTGTGTAGTGACTGGACCCCATGCTCACTCACACACCCCTCACTGCTCCACACCTGGCTTGCCCTTGGCAGGCATGAGATCTGGGCCAGTAGCACAAGCTGAGCACAGCCTGCTGGGTCAAGTGAGTGGAACAAGCCCAGTGGGCCCAAGCAAAATTTGGGCAAAGGTGTCACTGGCCACAAAGGTTTCTGGCTGGAAAAACAGCACCCTAAGGATCCTGTGACACCTGCACATGGACTCCTTAACCTAAAATAAAAGTTTAACCAACAAACCAAAACCAATCATATTGCTGTATGTCCATGATGGAATATAGCCTAAGAATGAAATGACGTGCAAAAAAAAAAAAAAAAAATGCAAGTGAAATCTGATTTATGCTGCTAACCTAAATGTGAGAAAGACATTTGATTCTGCCTTTGAGATGTCCCTGCGATTTGCAGAATATTGTGCTAAACCTTTAATCCTCTGATCCGAGGTGATGAGTTGTTCCTTCTGGAAGTCTGGTGTGGAATTCCTGTCAATGAAGCAATTCCAGTAAAAAGTAATCCTGCTGAAACAGGATTGATAGCATCATTAGAAACAAATATGCCTACAGAATGAGAAAACCTACAAATAACAGCCTTTGAGACAAAATGTTAATGTTTCTTGGGAATTTATTTAGTGCTTATTTTGTGTGAGGCATTCTTCTAGATCTAGGATCCAGAAACTTTTTCTGTAAAAGACTAGATAGCAACTACTTTAGACTTTGTGGGACATCTAGTCTCTGTTGCAACTATTCTGCTCTGTCCTTGTAGCACAAAGGCAGCCATATACGATATGGTAACTAATACACATAGCCATGTTTGAATGAAATTTTATTTACAAAACTGGCAGCTGGCTGGATTTAGCTGCAGCCTGTGGTTTCCTGACCCCTGTTCTAGGGGTTGCAGAGGTAGTCAAAACACAATGATTTCTTACAGTTTGCTTATATTTTAGCAGTGGGGTGGAGGTGCAGGAGTAAGCAACAACAAAAAGGAATCAATAAGCAAGAAAAATATGATATCATAAGTACTCTGCAGAGAATTAAAAAGGATGCTATGACGGATGATTGCATTTGTGCGATTGAAGGGAAAGGCCATTTTGAGGAAGGGGCATTTAGTTTGAGATCTCAGTGACAGGAAACAGCCAGTTTAGCACTGATCTGGAGAAAAAATATTCTGCTAATGAAGATTTACTAAAATGAAATGAGCTTGGTGTGTTCCAGAAACCAGTAGAAGTCACTGGGAGAACAGTGGGTGGATGGGACGAGAGTATTTTTTCTTATGTAAATAACCCCAAAGAAACTGTATGCATAATGATTTTCAGCTTGGAATTTTTTTTTCTTTTAATAGAGCAAGATTGAAAACACTGTCAGTTCCTTCATGGGAAGGAATGTGTCTTATTTATTCAGTAACCCAGATAACTGATACATAGAAGACTATATGTAAATGTTTGCGGAACTAAACAATGTACATTTCCGGCAAAAAGTAAATGACTAATTTCATTATATGAAGTCGACAAACTTTTCCAAAGACATTGACACCATTATATTAGTTTAGAATGTTTTCAACTGCAGTAACAGAAACCTTAACAATGGCTTCTAGAAACTTGAATTTATTTTTCTGACATAACAAGAAGTCCAGAGGTAGGTGGCCACAGGTGCATCAAGGGCTGATGTCTCTGAAATTCTTAAGCATTTCTCTTGCATACACAAGATGGCTTCCACAGTTCTAAATGGTGCATCTGGGTTTAAGACAGAAAGAAGTGGGAGAAAGGGAGGGACAGCATGGTTTGTTCCTTTTGCCAGTAAAAGGAATGCCTTTATCAGAAGCACCTCTTTCCCCCCCAGTGCATTTCCCCTTAGGTTTCAGTGCCAGAATTTAGTCACATGACCCCACGCCCTGCTGCAAGGAAGGCTGGGAAAGTATTTGCCATCATTGATGTAGATCAATCATGATTTATCACTAGGCTGGGCACAGTGACAATCTCAAATAAAACTGAGTTCCTGTTGGTAAAATGAGGAGGGAATGGAAATTAGGTAGGCCACTATGTAGATTATGTACTATTGTGGAAATGCTAATTATAGAGGAAATGAGAAGAGCAGAATGAAGAATTGTATCCACACTGCGATCACCAATATTAATGTAAATTACCAATAATTTGAGCAGTGTTTATAAATACACATTATCTAATTTAATTCTCACAACAATTCTGTGAGGTAGAGAACATTTTTCTTCCCTTTTATAAGTGAGCAAACTGTGATTTAGAGAGATTAGGTAATTTGGCTGAGATCACACAACTAATAAATAGCCCAGCAAGGATTCAAATTAGATTCTCCGATTGCAAATCCTGATTTCTTCTATATAGAATTTGTGTCCAGGATGACTTCTTATATAATGTTGTATACAGATCAATGGAAAAGGATATGCAAGGGAATATGAATAAATAAAAACAGTTCACATTTTAGGGTTGAGTTATAAGTGGGGATATATGTGATTAAAAATCTTATTTTATAAAATTTTAATAATTACATGGCCAACATAAAAATGTAAAGGGAGGCATTAATGCTTTATGGGAAAATAAATAATTCATTTACCCTCTTTTGCCAGACCTGCGCTTTTTCATTCACTTCTTTTGATATTTTTTGTTTTGGTTGCTACAGTCTTTAAATTTATTTTTCTTGAGGTATAACTAAAGTAAGTTATAAATATTAAGTGTACAGCCCAATACGTTTTTGCATGTGTGTAAACCTATGTAACTACCACTTAGATCAAGATATAGAACATGGGTACGGGCCCAGAATGATTCGTTGTGCCTTCGCCTGGGTAGGTTTTCTCCCACCAAAGCTAACCACTGTTCTGACGTCTGTGGCTGCAGACAAGTTTTTGTTTTTAAACATCAAATACATGGAAATGAAATCCTGTTTTATGAACGTATATCATATGTAAATATATACTCTTTAAGTAAAGTATGACTTCTTTCATTTAACATTTTATCTGTGAGATTCATTTGTAGAGTTATATAATCAGTAACTTGTTCTTTTTTGTTGCTCTACAGTATTTCATTATATGACTATACTATCATTTATTTGCTCTTTTTTACTGTGGATGAACAATTTGGGTCATTTCCAGTGTTTGGCTATTTGAATAAAATTGCTGTCAACATTCCTGTGCAAGTCTTTCGTGGGCATGGAACTAATTTCTGTTGAATGTATATCCAGGAGCAGGACTGCAGGGTCATAGGACATATGTTTAGCTTCGGTAGATGCTACCAAACATTTTCCAGAGTTATTCCAATTTACAGGACTACCAGAAAAGTGAGTAAGGAGAGCAAAGATCACCAAGTGGCTACCAAGCACACCATCCAGAGGCAAAACTCCTTATCTGAGTAATTTAGAAGTAATTACACTTCCTTATTGTCTGAAGCCAACACCTGGTCCCAGGTTTCTTTTTCCAAGATTTATAAGTGGCTGGAATTTCTATACATCTCTGAAATGCATACATGTCAAAACTCAATGTGCAACCCTTGCTGATGTCAAGGCACCAAAAATGTCTACAAATGTAATCATTTATCATGACTTTTGTAGCCAACCTAGTTCATATCACCCTGAAGCTCCCGTTTAAGATCCATAAATACACCTAAGGAAAAGTCCATCGAGACACGCTCAGTCCTCTCTTGCTTAGGCGCCCTGCTGCACTCTTCTGCAGTGTCTATCTAACAAAACTTTCCTTTTCAACCCTACGCTGTCATCAGTAAATTCTTATTTCTTCCTGTGAGTCAACCACTTTCTGATGCCAGGGCTCTGACACCTCGCTCAGCAGTGAGAAAGTTCCATTTGTTCCATGTCCTTGCCAGTACATGGGATTGTTGATTTTTTTCATTTTAGTCAATTCGATGGGTGTATGGTGGGAACTCAGTTTAGCTCTGTTTTTTTTTTTTTTTTTTTCCTAACTAATTAAGGTGGGCATGTTTTAATATGCTTATTGGCTTTTTGAAATCTTCTTTTGTGAAAAATCTATTCCAGTCTTTGTGTATTTTTTTTTTTTTTTT
>NW_012102032.1:7552649-7554527 GCF_000951045.1 Mandrillus leucophaeus
TTTTTTTTTTTTTTTTTTTAGTGGAGATGGGGTCCACTCCGTTGCTCAGGCTGGTTTTGAACCCCCAGCCTCAAGTGATCCTCCTTCCTCAGCCTCCCAAAGTGTTTGGATTACAGGCATGAGCCACTATGTCCAGCCTCTTAATTTTTCAAGGGTTCTCTATGCACACACACACACACACACACAACCTCACTCGATTAATCCTCTTTGATACTATTTATATCACAAATATCACTTTATACTATAACTACTCTACTCCAGCCAAGTCAATATTCCATACTCAATCTTGGCTGACGCTAACTCCTGCTAGATCTGTGTCATACTTCTCCATGGTGAATGCCCCTTTACTTTCTTTGTCAAGGCGTACCTGTTCTTTAAAATTTAGATGAAAACTTACCTCTTGGAGGTCTTTGTGTATAAGCACTCATCACATACAATCACCTTAGTACTGATTTTTTTCCCTATGTAGAGGAGGGAAAAGGCTGATGTATTACTTACATTGCTCAAAAATTTCTGTGTGCATTAGTGTGTTTCTGTCTTGGCACATATGTGGCATTCAATAAATGTGAATTCTGTTGTTTAATCTACATATAGTCTTACATGTATATTTACTTCTAGTTCAAATAATTTCAGAAACTGTTTTATTTGGTAGTCCTCATGTTTATCTTATTCTCATCTGCAATATTAACCTTCTCAGCACCTGAATAACTAAAGTGAGAGGTCAGGTGAGGAACTGAGATGTTAGAGTTTACTATACGGTAGAGTGAAATGACTTCCCAAGAATTTTAGTTTTTGAATGTTTAATTTTGTAAACATTTTGCAATTATGAAATAAAACACACATATGGAAAAGTGCATAATAATTGTAGAAGTAAATACATGTATAATCACAACCCAAGTTAAGTAATAAGCCATTTTTGTGAGGCCTTGCCCCATTAGACTACCTTCTCTCCCTTCAGGATATCTCCTTTAATTAATTTTATGGTAATTAATCCCTTGGTTTAAAAAGTTGTTTAACCACATATGCAAGCATTCCTGAATGATATAGTTTACTTTTGCATGTTTTTGAACTTTATGTAATACAAAGCATACTGTAAGAATTCCTTTATGTCTTTTTTTTTTTTTTTGCTTAACATTAGGATTGAAAGATGAATTTATGTTGTGTGCCTAATTAATTTTTATTCTTTCATAGTGTTCGTGAATGGAGTTGTATGAATTGCTATGATTTATTTACCTATCCTACTGTCAATGGACATTTGGGCTATCTTCAGTTTGGAGCTATGGCAAACAGTAGGGTTATCAACATTCTTAAGCAAGGATCTTGGTGAATATTTGTCTGCATTTCTCTGAAGTACGTACCCAAAAATGGAATTACTGGTCATATAGTATGTGTTTCTTCAATGTTTCTAGATAATGTCAAATTGATTTCTCCAAATAATATGAGGAAGACAATCACAGTAGACAGCTTTGAACGATTTCTAGTCAAAGCTGAATTTAGAAGTTTGTTCTGAAGGCAAATAATCTGATGCAGGGCAAAAGATTACTATTTCACCTGCCCAGTGATAGCAAATGTTATCTTTGTGGCCGAATAAGAAAGGAGCATAGTGTGACAGATACATGGGCTCTGTTGTAAGACATAAAGGTTTGGGGGTGTGGGGGAATGGAAGTCAAACCCTACCTCTGCTACTAAATTGCTGTGTTGACTTAAAGCTCAGATTCAGTGTGGTCATCTGGAAAATATATTCAACACGGACACATAGGGATAAGTCTGTAATGGAGAATAAATGAGGTATTGAATATAAAGTGCCCTAATGCAGTGCTTTGCACATGATAAGTTCTTCAGTGTTATTTTCCCTTCTTTTTAAAAAGGAAAGTATCA
>NW_012102032.1:7562662-7565441 GCF_000951045.1 Mandrillus leucophaeus
CTGAAGTATATACCCAAAAATGGAATTACTGGTCATATAGTATGTGTTTCTTCAATGTTTCTAGATAATGTCAAATTGATTTCTCCAAATAATATGAGGAAGACAATCACAGTAGACAGCTTTGAATGATTTCTAGTCAAAGCTGAATTTAGAAGTTTGTTCTGAAGGCAAATAATCTGATGCAGGGCAAAAGATTACTATTTCACCTGCCCAGTGATAGCAAATGTGATCTTTGTGGCCGAATAAGAGAGGAGCATAGTGTGACAGATATATAGGCTCTGTTGTGAGACATAAAGGTTTGAGGGTGTGGGGGAATGGAAGTCAAACCCTACCTCTGCTACTAAATTGCTGTGTTGACTTAAAGCTCAGGTTCAGTGTGGTCATCTGGAAAATATATTCAACACGGACACATAGGGATAAGTCTGTAATGGAGAATAAATGAGGTATTGAATATAAAGTGCCCTAATGCAGTGCTTTGCACATGATAAGTTCTTCAATGTTATTTTCCCTTCTTTTTAAAAAGGAAAGTATCAACCTATCTTAATGTTCACCTTCTATTTCCTGCAATATGTGGATAAGACTTTAAGATGCGTCTATTCTCAGAGTCATTTTCTAATCTGCCAAGATTTTTGGGATCTCGTAGTCACGTCTTCTGGGAAAAGCAATTCACAATTTTATGGAGTGAATACTGAGAGTTGTCACACTTTTCCAGGGTTGCCAGTGTCTAGGAGACACTGAAGAAGGACTGTCTCTTAAAGGAGAAAAAGATTAAACATTGCAAAATAAAGTGTAATGCTTATATTGATCCTTCTGTGCGAACATGTGTGCTAGCATGGACCTACCTCTGCTTCCACAATTCAGAGAAATCCCAGTTTCATCAGATTATTGTGTTGTATGGTGTGTGTGTGTGTGTGTGTTGTGTGTGTTTATAACACAATTTTTCCTGCTTATTACATTGGAGTATGTGTGCTTGGAGGAAATAATCCAAAGAGCTAAAGGATAAACAGTACTTATAGTTAGCAAACTTGGGAAATTTCCTAGAAATGGGTCATTTTTGTTTCGCGGAAATTTTTATTTGGATATTAAAGCAATCACTGGTAAATTATGAAGCAGAGTTCAAATTTTGCTTGGATTTTAAAAATAACAATGTTTTCAGGAAACTCTGTACTTCTGCAGTGTACTTTGGGCTGTGCCCTAACCTCTCTAGGAATACACATTTACTTCTGTCCTCCATTAGAGAGATCAGAAAAAGTTGAAAATTATTATTATCAAGAGGGTCTTCTCATATGCTCTTAGGTCATCTGCCATTCTCCTTCTGTGACTTTATTTCCTGGGATGCCACAAAAACCTTGTCTCATTGGTGCAGACAGTACTAGGCCTGGGATGGGAGTATGAGGGTGTAGGGTTCGGGTAGGGTTTGTTGTCCTTTGCATGTTTGCAGAGAACATCATCCTGAGTTCTACGCCAATCTACAGAACCAGAAGTGATTATAAAATGCTCCAACAAAGTCCCCCCCCACACATTTTTAAAGCAAAGTCAGTAGATTAATAGATTTTAAGATTATTTCGGCCGGTTCTTCTTCTCTGCCTATTTCATATGCAGATGTTTCAAGTTTCATATTCTAGTCTGAAACCATCTGTAATTATCGTAAGAGCTCAAGCTCTGTATCCCACATTTTACAAGGTAAGACAGTTTTGTACTCTTTTATGAGATGGTCAGTCAAATGTGGCCCCAAGAGGAGACACAAGAGAGGTTCAGAAGAAAGCAGAGTTTATTATACTCACAAGTCCTAAAGACAGGAGGCACAGCACACCATGCAGGGCCACATGGGAAAGATACCGAAGCTGTCAGGAGGCTAAAGACTAGAACAAAGGGAGCACTTGGGTCATGGGGTATGGTGGGAAAGGCAAAGCAGTGCAGGGTGAATAATTTTGTATTGACAAATTTGAACAATTTCAGTGGACTTTGAGATACAGGGTTAAGGGTGGTCTCTAAGCGCCTGATACCTGACTCTGGGATGGTTAAGTCAGAGGAATATTGCTTCCTGATGTGCAATGGCTGATAGAGAAGGTATGGCTCTGGATTTGTTAGTTTGCACATCAAAGTCATGGTTTCAGCTGAGCCCTTTGTATTGCTAAGAATTGGCTTGGGGTTGGGAGGAAGGGTCCCTCCTGCCAGAAAGATTTTTATTAGGATGTCAAAACATTATATCATACAATAAGTAAAATACAAAGACAATAGTTCAAGTTTATAAAATGAGGGACTTGATCTGATTCTATGATCCCTATAGTTTCTTCCAATTTCTCAAATGCTAGGATTCCCTTTTAAATTTCTTTCTGATTAAGTGCTTAGTGTGACAAGGGAAACTTGAGTTTAACATAAAGTTGGTTTGCTACAAACACTGAGGTAATTAAGAAATATTCATTATCTTGGCAAGAACTTTTTAGCTGGGTATATTTTGCCTTAATTATGGTAATAATAACAAAGTCAATGAACTCAACACCTTTCCATTAAGTGCCTCCAAATGTTTTATTCAGAAGTGCAGTGATTCTAAGAGGGCAAAATTAAATGTTCTCTGTGCACGATGAGCTTTATCATTGGATTAAATCAAATAAATTTTGAGTTAAAGGTTAAAACTAGGTATGGAAACATTGACTGTTAATTTAATTTCATATGCCGTTATGAAAATTTTTACAAAAGCTAGATGTTAACATCTCACAATGGTCTAGGGAGCTGGTGTTTGGGCATGTTTTCTATTAACTTTTTCTGGGGATCAAGT
>NW_012102032.1:7566826-7569970 GCF_000951045.1 Mandrillus leucophaeus
GTGTGTGTGTGTGTGTTGTGTGTGTTTATAACACAATTTTTCCTGCTTATTACATTGGAGTATGTGTGCTTGGAGGAAATAATCCAAAGAGCTAAAGGATAAACAGTACTTATAGTTAGCAAACTTGGGAAATTTCCTAGAAATGGGTCATTTTTGTTTCGCGGAAATTTTTATTTGGATATTAAAGCAATCACTGGTAAATTATGAAGCAGAGTTCAAATTTTGCTTGGATTTTAAAAATAACAATGTTTTCAGGAAACTCTGTACTTCTGCAGTGTACTTTGGGCTGTGCCCTAACCTCTCTAGGAATACACATTTACTTCTGTCCTCCATTAGAGAGATCAGAAAAAGTTGAAAATTATTATTATCAAGAGGGTCTTCTCATATGCTCTTAGGTCATCTGCCATTCTCCTTCTGTGACTTTATTTCCTGGGATGCCACAAAAACCTTGTCTCATTGGTGCAGACAGTACTAGGCCTGGGATGGGAGTATGAGGGTGTAGGGTTCGGGTAGGGTTTGTTGTCCTTTGCATGTTTGCAGAGAACATCATCCTGAGTTCTACGCCAATCTACAGAACCAGAAGTGATTATAAAATGCTCCAACAAAGTCCCCCCCCACACATTTTTAAAGCAAAGTCAGTAGATTAATAGATTTTAAGATTATTTCGGCCGGTTCTTCTTCTCTGCCTATTTCATATGCAGATGTTTCAAGTTTCATATTCTAGTCTGAAACCATCTGTAATTATCGTAAGAGCTCAAGCTCTGTATCCCACATTTTACAAGGTAAGACAGTTTTGTACTCTTTTATGAGATGGTCAGTCAAATGTGGCCCCAAGAGGAGACACAAGAGAGGTTCAGAAGAAAGCAGAGTTTATTATACTCACAAGTCCTAAAGACAGGAGGCACAGCACACCATGCAGGGCCACATGGGAAAGATACCGAAGCTGTCAGGAGGCTAAAGACTAGAACAAAGGGAGCACTTGGGTCATGGGGTATGGTGGGAAAGGCAAAGCAGTGCAGGGTGAATAATTTTGTATTGACAAATTTGAACAATTTCAGTGGACTTTGAGATACAGGGTTAAGGGTGGTCTCTAAGCGCCTGATACCTGACTCTGGGATGGTTAAGTCAGAGGAATATTGCTTCCTGATGTGCAATGGCTGATAGAGAAGGTATGGCTCTGGATTTGTTAGTTTGCACATCAAAGTCATGGTTTCAGCTGAGCCCTTTGTATTGCTAAGAATTGGCTTGGGGTTGGGAGGAAGGGTCCCTCCTGCCAGAAAGATTTTTATTAGGATGTCAAAACATTATATCATACAATAAGTAAAATACAAAGACAATAGTTCAAGTTTATAAAATGAGGGACTTGATCTGATTCTATGATCCCTATAGTTTCTTCCAATTTCTCAAATGCTAGGATTCCCTTTTAAATTTCTTTCTGATTAAGTGCTTAGTGTGACAAGGGAAACTTGAGTTTAACATAAAGTTGGTTTGCTACAAACACTGAGGTAATTAAGAAATATTCATTATCTTGGCAAGAACTTTTTAGCTGGGTATATTTTGCCTTAATTATGGTAATAATAACAAAGTCAATGAACTTAACACCTTTCCATTAAGTGCCTCCAAATGTTTTATTCAGAAGTGCAGTGATTCTAAGAGGGCAAAATTAAATGTTCTCTGTGCACGATGAGCTTTATCATTGGATTAAATCAAATAAATTTTGAGTTAAAGGTTAAAACTAGGTATGGAAACATTGACTGTTAATTTAATTTCATATGCCGTTATGAAAATTTTTACAAAAGCTAGATGTTAACATCTCACAATGGTCTAGGGAGCTGGTGTTTGGGCATGTTTTCTATTAACTTTTTCTGGGGATCAAGTGTTAATGGTCTATCTTTCACTTTTCTGTATGTTCAGGAGTATGTAGGTGTTTTAAAAAAGCTACGTGCAGTAAAATTCACTCTGTAGTGTAAATTCTATGCATGGAGTTGTACATCCACTATTACACTCATAACACAGAATAGTTCTATTACAAAAAAATAATTCTCTTTATTACCTCCTTGTTGTCAAAACTTCTTCATCTAGCCCCAAACTTCAGCAAGCACAGATTTCTTTTCTGTGCCAACAGTTTTTCCTATTCAGAATGTCATACAATAAAACCATATAATATGGAGTTTTTTGAGTATGGCTTTTTAATTTTTATTGTTTTGCTTAGCAAAATTGGAATTGATCCATATTGTTGTGAGAGTCAACAGTTCATTCTTTTTCATTGCTGAATGGTATTCCATTTGGTGACTGCATACAATTTATTTATTCATTCATTCACAAGTTGAAGGACAGCTGAGTTGTTTCCAGTTTTTGGTAATTATGAATAAAACTGATAAATATTTGCATACAAATTTTTCTGTTAGCATAGTTTCTATATTTCTTGGGTAAATACCTAGGGAATGACACTATTGTGTAGTATGGCACATATATATTTAATTATAAGAAACTATCAAACTATTTTCCAAAGTGGCTGCACGGCTTTTTCTTTCTTTTTAAATTATACTTTAAGTTCTAGAGTACATGTGCACAATGTACAGGTTTGTTACATAGATATACATGTGCCGTGTTGATTTGCTGCACCCATCAACTCATCATTTACATTAAGTATTTCTCCTAATGCTATCCTTCCCCCAGCCCCCAACAGGCCCTGGTGTGTGATGTTCTCTGCCCTGTGTCCAAGTATTCTCATTGTTCAGTTCCCACCTATGAGTGAGAACATGTGGTGCTTGGTTTTCTGTCCTTGTGATAGTTTGCTGAGAATGATGGTTTCTAGCTTCATACATGTCCCTGCAAATGAAATGAACTCATCCTTTTTTTTGGCTGCATAGTATCCCATAGTGTATATGTGCCACATTTTCTTAATCCAGTCTATCACTGATGGACATGTGGGTTGGTTCCAAGTCTTTGCTATTGCAAATAGTGCTGCAATAAACATACGTGTGCATGTGTCTTTATGGTAGCATGATTTATAATCCTTTGGGTTTATACCCAGTAATGGGATCACTGGGTCAAATGGTATTTCTAGTTCTAGATCCTTGAGGAATCACCAGACTGTCTTCCACAATGGTTGAACTAATTTACGCTCCCACCAACAGTGTA
>NW_012102032.1:7571155-7573786 GCF_000951045.1 Mandrillus leucophaeus
GTCTCCCAGTTAGGCTACACAGGGGTCAGGGACCCACTTGAGGAGCTAGTCTGTCCATTCTCGGAGCTCAAACACCATGCTGGGAGAACCACTGTTCTCTTCAGGGCTGTCAGACAGGGATGTTTAACTTTGCAGAAGTTTCTGCTGCCTTTTGTTCAGCTATGCCCTGCCCACAGAGTTGGAGTCTATAGAGGCAGTAGGCCTTGCTGAGTTGCAGAGGGCTCTGCCCAGTTTGAGCTTGCTGGCCACTTTGTTTACCTACTCAAGCCTCAGCAATGGCAGACGCCCCGCCCCCTGCCAGATTGCAGCCTCGCAGGTGGATCTCAGACTCCCATGCTAGCAGTGAACAAGCTTCTGTGGGCGTGGGACCCACCAAGCCAGGCATGGGAGAGAATCTCCTGTTCTGCCGATTGCTAAGACCATGGCAAAAGCACAGTATTTGTGCGAGAGTGTCCCATTTTTCCAGGTACAGTCTCTCATGGCTTCCCTTGGCTAGGAAAGAGAAATCCCCAGACCCCTTGTGTTCCCTGGGTGAGGTGATGCCCCGCCCTGCTTTGGCTCACCCCTGTGGGCTGCACCCACTGTCCAACCAGTGCCAATGAGATGAACCAGGTGCCTCAGTTGGAAATACAGAAATCACCTGTCTTCTCCTGTCTTCTGTGTCAGTCATGCTGGGAGCTGCAGACTGGAGCTCTTCCTATTCAGCCATGTTGGTCTGGATGCTACCACTACCAGTAAATGTATGAGATTTCCCAGTGCTCCACATCCTAACTGCACTTTATTTTATTAGATTTTTTAAATTTTAGCGATTCAATTAGATATATAGTGGTGTCTCTTTATATTTTCAATGATACTAATTATCTTTTTATAGTTTATTTTCCATCTGCATATATGCTTTGGTGAAGTGTCTGTTCAGATCTTATGCCCACTTTTAAATTGAGTGGTTTGTTTTTTCATTGTTAAGTTTTAGGAAATTTTTGTGGATTGTGTTTACAAGTCCCTTGTCAGACAGATGACTTGGAAATATTTTCTCCTCATCTATGGCTTGTATTTTAATAGGTCAAAGGTTTTAAATTTTGATAAAGTTCAATTTTTCGTTACCTTCCTTTTATGAATCACACCTTTGGTATCATATCTGAGAACTCTTTGTTTAACGTAAGGACACAAAGATCTCCTATGTTTTTTTCTAACATTTTTATAGTTTTGCATTTTACATCTAGATCTATTTTGAGTTAATTTTTTTTGTAGGAAAGGTAAGATACAGGGTGTGATGAATTTGTTTTTACACATATGAACATCCAGTTGGTCCAGCATCTTTAATAAAAGACTCTCCTTTCTCCACTAAATTTGTTTTGCAATTTTGCCACAAATCAATTGTCCATATATGAGTGGGTCTATTTATGAACTGCCTGTTCTGTTTTATTTACCTATGTGGCTATCCTTTCACAGTACTTTACTGTCTTAATCACTGTCTCAAACTCCTGACCTCACTTCAAGTAATCTTCCTGTCTCTGTCTCCCAAAGTACTGGGATTACAGGCAGGAGCCACCATGCCTGGCCAATTACTGTCACTTTATAGTAAGTCCTGAATTTAGGTAATGTGAATCTTCTGGCTTTTTTTCTTCTTCAGAAATAATTTGGTCATTTTGGTATCTTTGCCTTCCCATATCAATTTTAGAATCTGCTTGTCAATACCTAGAAAAGAGCTGTGGGATTTCCATGGGATTGCGTTGATTCTATATATCAGGTTGAAAAAAAATGATAACAATATTGACTTTTCTAATCCATGGATATCATATATCTTTTCATTCATTTAGCTCTGTGATTGCTTTTATCAGTGTTTTGTATTTTTCATCATATTGGTTCTGTACACATTTTGTTAAATGTATCTGTTTATTGTGTTATTGTAAATGGCACTGTTTCTAATTTTGACTTCCAATTATTCATTGCTAATATATAGGAATACTATTAATTTTTGTATATTGGCCTTGAACTCTAGTACCTTGCTAAACTCATTTAGTATTTCTAGGAGCTCTTTTGCAGATTCCCTTAGATTTTTGATATATGCAATCATAGTATCTGCAAACAGAGGGCATTTTCTTTCTTCTTTATAATTTATATACCTTTTTCTTCCCCTCACTTAATGGCACTGGTTAAATCTTACAGCACAATATTGAATAGGAGTAGTGGAAGCAGCTAGCTTACCTTATTTCTAATTTTAGAAAAAAAATTTAGTCTTTCACCATTAATATATGTATTAATATATGTTATGTACTATATATTTTGTTGGTAGATGACTTTTATCAGGATAAAGAACTTCCTGTGCATTCATCATTGCTGAGAGTTTTTTTTCAAAACTTTCATTACTAGATATGAATTTTCTCAATTGATTTTTCTGCATCTATTAAAACGATCATGTAGGTTTTCTTCTTTAGTCTGCTAATACGATGAATTACATTGATTGAATTTTGAATGTTAAAACAACTTTGCATTTCTGGGATAAATCCAATTTTGTCATGATGTATTATCCATTGTATATATTGCTTGATTTTATTTGCTTATATTTTAAACTCTATTTTTATGGCTTTTAATTTACATTAATGCCCTGGATTTTTTTCTTGTGTATTGTCT
>NW_012102032.1:7573836-7595858 GCF_000951045.1 Mandrillus leucophaeus
AATTTAGGTAATGTGAATCTTCTGGCTTTTTTTCTTCTTCAGAAATAATTTGGTCATTTTGGTATCTTTGCCTTCCCATATCAATTTTAGAATCTGCTTGTCAATACCTAGAAAAGAGCTGTGGGATTTCCATGGGATTGCATTGATTCTATATATCAGGTTGAAAAAAAATGGTAACAATATTGACTTTTCTAATCCATGGATATCATATATCTTTTCATTCATTTAGATCTGTGATTGCTTTTATCAGTGTTTTGTATTTTTCATCATATTGGTTCTGTACACATTTTGTTAAATGTATCTGTTTATTGTGTTATTGTAAATGGCACTGTTTCTAATTTTGACTTCCAATTATTCATTGCTAATATATAGGAATACTATTAATTTTTGTATATTGGCCTTGAACCCTAGTACCTTGCTAAACTCATTTAGTATTTCTAGGAGCTCTTTTGCAGATTCCCTTGGATTTTTGATATATGCAATCATAGTATCTGCAAACAGAGGGCATTTTCTTTCTTCTTTATAATTTATATACCTTTTTCTTCCCCTCACTTAATGGCACTGGTTAGATCTTACAGCACAATATTGAATAGGAGTAGTGGAAGCAGCTATCTTACCTTATTTCTAATTTTAGAAAAAAAATTTAGTCTTTCACCATTAATATATGTATTAATATATGTTATGTACTATATATTTTGTTGGTAGATGACTTTTATCAGGATAAAGAACTTCCTGTGCATTCATCATTGCTGAGAGTTTTTTTTTCAAAACTTTCATTACTAGATATGAATTTTCTCAATTAATTTTTCTGCATCTATTAAAACGATCATGTAGGTTTTCTTCTTTAGTCTGCTAATATGATGAATTACATTGATTGAATTTTGAATGTTAAAACAACTTTGCATTTCTGGGATAAACCCAATTTTGTCATGATGTATTATCCATTGTATATATTGCTTGATTTTATTTGCTTATATTTTAAACTCTATTTTTATGGCTTTTAATTTACATTAATGCCCTGGATTTTTTTCTTGTGTATTGTCTTTGGATTTGGCAGCAAGCTAATGCTGGCCACATGAAATAATTTGGAGGTATTCTTTTCTTTTTTATATTATAGAAGTTATTGTATAAATTTTATGTCTTTCTTTAGGGACATGAAGAAATTTCTTTAAGAAAATTCTACTAAGAAATGTTTAGTAGAATTGGCAAGTGAAATCATCTGGGACTGGAGTTTGTTATAAGGTTTTAAACTAGTAATTTAATTTTTTAGTGGCTATAGTACAATTCCAGTTATGTATTTTTTCTTAAATGACTTTTGGTAGTTTGTGTTTTTAAAGGCCTTTGGACCATGCATTAGTCAGGGTTCTCTAGAGGGACAGAACTAATATATATAAAGGGGAGTTTATTAAGTATTAACTCACGTGATCACAAGGTCCCACAATAGGCCATCTGCAGGCTGAGGAGCAAGGAGAGCCAGTTTGAATTCCCAAACTGAAGAACTTGGAGTCCGATGTTCGAGGGCAGGAAGCATCCAGCACATGGAAAAGATGTAAGCTGGGAGGCTAGGCCAATCTCTCTTTTCACATTTTTCTGCCTACTTTTTTTTTTTTTTTTTTGAGACGGAGTCTTGCTCTGTTGCCTAGGCTGAAATGCAGTGGCATGATCTCGGCTCACTGCAAGCTCCGCCTCCCGAGTTCACATCACCCCTGCCTTAGCCTCTCTGGTAGCTGGGACTACAGGCACCCGCCACCATGCCCGGCTAATTTTTTGAATTTTTAGTAGAGACGGGGTTTCACCGTGTTAGCCAGGATGGGGCTGCCTGCTTTTTACTCTAGCTGTGCTGGCAGCTGATTAGATTGTGCTGACCCAGATTAAGGGTGGGTCTGCCTTTCCCAGCCCACTGACTCCAGTGTTAATCTCCTTTGGCAATACCCTCACAGAGACACCCAGAATCAATACTTTGTATCTTTCAATCCAATCAAGTTGACACCTAGTATTAACCATCACAAGTCCACCCCTTGTCAACTTGAACCCATACACATCTCCTGAGATTATATGTAATCTTCAAATAAAGACAATAATAAGGTCATAGTTATGCCTAAAATAAGATAACTCTCCTTCATACAACTGGAAACGCCCCAATCCCCAACCCAAATACTATTATATAAAGTTAACAATACTTAAATGCTAATGTGAAGTCAATAAATCTTATGTCATGATAAAGGAGAAAGGAAATAAAATGAAGATATTTTCTTAGTACAAGTGTATACATGCACAGACATGTTTTTAACAAAAGAAGGACATACTCATGACAATTACAATCCTTGGTTCTGCAGCTGGTCACGTGGTTGTAGCTGGTATTGATGACTACCTTCTTCTACTACCCATTCTGTATTCCCTTTGCCTTCAGCAAGCACCTCAGCAGGTTGTGGTTTTTTTTTAGTGGAGTGACCCAAACTTTCACTCTGGAAGGACCTGAGTCATTTGTAGTTCTGCCTGGATTAGGCTGTTGTAGTTTCCCATTGCCCTTAATCATAGGGCATGGTAATACTAAGAGATTCCCAGTGGATCTCCTGTATTCCATGCATACTTCTCTTTACCTCCATTGTGGACTAGTGAACTGATTTCATCCTGATAGTCTGGGTCAATCACCCCAGCCAACAGTGTAACTCTCTTAGCCTGTTGACTTAGAGGTAGGAGAAGCCCAAAGTGTCCCGGTGGCAATCTTAACTTCCCAGGTTAATGGAATTGTTGTGTTTCCTGGTGACAGCATTCCTCCCTCTGGAACTAAGACCTCTAGGCCAGGAGAACAAACATAATGTTGCAGGAACAGAAAACAAAAATTTTGCTCGTGGATCACTAGGGGTGATGGTGAGTGGTGCCACTTCCACTTCCACCCCTTGATTCCAGGACCCACGAATCCTGCCTATGGGAGAAACAGTACCATATACTGGATGCAGATTCAGAGCATACATGGCCTTCTGGAGAACTTTGCCCTCAGTCCTGGAAAATATTGTCACCTAGTTCACATTGTAATTGTGACTTCAAAAGGCCATCCTACCATTCTATCAATCCACCTGCTTCAGGGTGGTAGGGAACATGGTAAGACCAGTGAATTCCATGAGCCTGAGCCCACTGCCACACTTCTTTAGCCATAAAGTGAGTGCCTTGGTGAGAGGCAATGCTGTGTGTAATACCATGACAGTGGAGAAGGCATTCTATGAGTCCATGGATGGTAGTCTTGGCAGAAACATTGTGTGCAGGATCAGCAAACCCATGAGCAGAGTACGTGCCTATTCCAGTAAGCACAAACCTCTGCCCTTTCCATGACAGAAGAGGTTCAATATAATCAACCTGCCTCCAGGTAGCTTGCTCATCACCCCAAGGAATGGTGCCATATCGAGGGCTCAGTATCTGCTTCTGAAGCCAGGAGATAGCATCCTTGAATTCATCATTTTCTTTTATCACTTTATCTACTGAACTTAGGAGAAGCCAATCAGTTTCATTATGTTTCTTGTTTCTCCACATATGGTCAAATATATTATGTACAGAGTCACTAAACTCCTTGCCTGTCATGAGCGATGAATCAGGAGTGTCAAATGCATTTATTTTGCATAACTCTCTAAACAGTTGATGCCAAGGACTATCAGTATCCTCTATGCTATTAGAAGTACAGTCCTTAGCAATTTTGGGTCCAATCATATTAAGCAGCCAACTCCAGAAACCCCAAAACCAAAGAAATAACTCCATTCTTAATATTCTGTTCCTCTAAAACCACTCCTGGTACCAAAATCTGTATTAAGGTTCTCCAGAGAACTCTCTCTCTATATATATATAGAATATATATATATAGAGGATATATATAGAAAGAGAGAGAGAGAGAGAGCAAAGTTTTTTAAGTATTAACTCACACAATCACAAGGTCCCACAATAGGCCATCTGCAGGCTGAGGAGCAAGGAGAGTCAGTCCGAGTTCCCAAACTGAAGAACTTGGAGTCTGATGTTCGAGGGCAGGAAGCATCCAGCACGAGAGAAGATGTAGGGTGGTAGGTTAGGCCCATCTCTCTTTTCACATTTTTCTGCCTACTTTTTATTCTAACTGTGCTAGTAGTTGATTAGATTGTGCTGACCCAGATTAAGGGTGGGTCTGCCTTTCCCAGCCCACAGACTCAAATGTTAATCTCCTTTGGCAACACCCTCCCAGACACACTCAGGATCAATACTTTGGATCCTTCAATCCAATCAAGTTGATACTCAGTATCAACCATCACAGGCCATTTCATTTATGTTGTTGAACTTACGGGATTGTTTGTAGTAACTCCTTTTTATCATTTTAATATTTGTGCTGTCTTTAGTGATGTACTGCTTTCATTCCTGATATTGGTAAATTGTATCTTCACCCTTTGTTCTTCATCAGTCTTTCTTGATGATTATACATTTCGTTAATCTTTTCAAAGGATCAGCTTTTGATATCATTGTTTTCTCTGTTGTTTTTCGATTTTAGTTTCATTTATTTGTGCTCATAAGAGAAATTAACAACTTAAAGGGAGAAAAAGAGTCTATTACGTTTCCCCAGATATTTGCCATTGATATTGCTTTTTCTTCATTCCTAAAGTTCCAAGTTTCTATAGGATATCATTTTTCTTCAACCTGAAGAGCTTCCTTTTGCATTCATTTTAGAAAAGGTTTGTTGGTTTTTCATCTGAAACTTCATAAGAATTCCTTCATCTGAAAATTTATTTATTTTTTCTTTATCTTGAAGGATATTTTCACTGGATATAGAATTCTAGGTAAACAACTTTTTTCTTTCAACAGTTTAAAGATGTTCTTTTGCTGCCTATGGCTTTGAAAGTTTCTGATGAAAAATCCATATTCATTTGGATCGTATTTTAAAAAATTTTATCCAAGATTTCATTTTTTTCTTCTGGTTGCATTCAAGAGTTTTTCTTAACAGTGAGACACCTAGAGTGCAAAATTTCAGGAAGCACTCACTCTCAAGGTGATGCATGTACAGTGTTGGCAGTTGACCAGCCCTGAAAGCCAGTGACCTCTCATGAAGATTCTTTTCTTGTCCAAACTTTAGTCGGGCTCCTGAACTTTCTCCTCTGCCCATTTGTGTACTTCCTTGTAAAATCCAGTTTTACTAACGAACCCTACTAAGTCAGTTTAGTATGAACCTTCACCCTCATTATCTGATCACTCTTGATATCTGATCCAGTTCCTCTTCCTCCACCCTGCCCTAGGCGATGTCTGATCACCCTAGCATAAATCCTGTTAGATTGGTTTAGCTAGAATTTCCCTTACCTGATGCTTCCTCTTACTAATTTTCCATCCACTGAGCCTCACTCTGCTCCTTAGATATGAATTCCTACTGGCCCATGCTGTATTTGAAGTTGAGTCCAATCTCTTTCCCCTACTGCAAAATCCCATTGTCGTGGTGGTCACTGCACCTATCGCAATGGTCCTGAATGAAGTCTTCCTTACTGTTTCTTAATAATCATCATTGAATTTTTTTTAACACCTCTTAAAATTTTCTCCTTAGGTGCCTACCTTGCATTATCCTAGTCCCAGCCTTGTTTGAACTCCTCAGCTCCTGGGAGGCTCCTATCTTAGCTTTTCCTGCCAGAATAACAGGAAAAACTGAGTTCCCCTTGCACTGTCTTGTTGTTCCACACAATTGGGACTGCCCTCAATATAATGCAGCAAGAGGAAAGAGAGAGAAAATTGAACAGGAATTTTTCCTTACACTCTTTGGACCACAAGCACGTTTTCCTCATCTCTTTTGGCCAGATAGATGGTTTTCTCTCAGGGATTCAGATGCCCACACAACCATCACCATCAAGTTTGCAGTGTGGCTCTGTGACTTGGGCTGACCTAGGGGCAAGTCTCAGAGAGAAAAAGAGAGAGAGAGGGTTTAAAAAAAAAAAAAAAAAAGAAAGCCAAACTAGGAATTTCTCACATACTGATTGTCTTGCAGGAGTCCTTTTTCTCTGTTCTCTTGCCAGAAAAAAGATGGTTCTTTCAGTTTTTGCTGTCAAAGTCACTGTGCAGTTCAATGGTCATTTTCTTATCTTTCTCACACATTGAACCATGCAGTTCTTAAGAAAAGGAGCTATGTCTAACTCTCCCAGACATTAGTGTCTAACTGTAATTCCTGGCAATTGATAACACTGAAAAAACATTTGTTAAATAATTGGATAAACTAAACTATGGAGGGCTCATATCTGTCTTTTCTAAATATAGGCAACTACACATAAAGAATACTTTCACCCAGACATGTATTTTTTACCCAGATGTTGTGAAGTCAACCTGTTTTTCGAGATTTAAGGTCTGATTTAAGTGTAATACTTTCCTACATACTTTGGCAGATTCCTAGGGACTATGTTCTGATCATCTCATTTTCACATTGAATTTTCAATTTGACTACAATTTGCCTCCTATGACTCTTGTTTCTGCTGTACAGTGAATCAAATATGAGACTTAACTTTTTCTTTGTTCCCCAAATCCTTGATGCAAAGCTTTTGTGTGTGTGTGTGTATGTATGTGTGTGCATGAATGTCTGTGCATCTGTTTGTGTATGTGTGTGTGCAGACTTTGAGAAGTTCCAGGATGATGGAGGGCTAGCACTTCACAGACAATAAACTTAAAACTGAATATTAAATGCTTTTAAGGGTCTATCTACCACATCACTACAGTCTCCCCCTCTTTAGATTCAATTTCCCTCACATTATTATACAGAATAACTTATCTTTCCACATTTCCACTCAGTTTGGATCTACTTTTGCATTTTCAAAGACTCATTCACAGGCTTTTCCAAAATAAAGAGTAATCTAACCCTTTAGTCCAACAGAAGAGCTGGCAGAGGCCTTTAAGCTTTCAGTTTCCTCTCTCTCTTCTCTTTAACGAGTATATAAGGATTTCTTTTTCAGTTAGTATGATTTAAGCTAGCCTTTCCACACTTTCTTGCTTTCTTTACAAAATACAGAAGCTATTAAAGTCAGCTTAAGGTTTTAAGTGAAAATTTATTCATCCTGCTACACTTCCTGACAGACATACATGTTTATTTGCTAAAGACCAGGAAAAAAGCATAAGAAGAGTATCACTCTAAAGACCAGGAAAAAAGCATAAGAAGAGTATCACTCTTCAAGCATAAGAAGAGTATCACTGCTTATTTGCAAAAGAGCATGGGATTTGGAGTTGAAAGACCTGTGCTTGAATCCTGGCTATATGACTTCGTACCTGAGTTATTTTGAGATAAGTTTATATCTCAAACTATGGAAGGCTCATAATACATCTTTTCCACATAAAGGTACTTACATATAAATACTCATAGTTTGGTTCATCTATTTTAAGTCCCTATAGTTTTGTTCATCTATCGATCATCTCTTTGAGCCTCTTTTTATCATCTGTAAAATGAGAATAATCATATTTTTTGGAATTCGAAGTTGCCGTAAAAATGAAACAAAAGAATACCTGCAGAGACATTTCATAAAGCATCATTTGTGTTATAAACATTAGCTATTATCTTCTTTATAATGTCTCCATTTTAACAGTGATTATCTCACAGGTAGTTATTTATTCTACAACATTAAATCCAAAAGCTTCCTCCATTCTTGATCAATTTTGAAGCAACATCTTTACAATGGAAGTACCTGAAAGTCAAACTGTAGCTGAGGAGACTCCCATGCAAAAGATCCCCTATACTGTAAGGATACTTTTTTTTTTTTAATCTCCACACCTCACTTTCTCTTCTTGCTGTACCCCAACATAGGGGTCAAATAATTTCCATGTGATGACGGAGAAGATTAGTGGTGGAGAGAGGAAAATAGAATATGAATGGAGGGGCCTATAAATTACTGGCCTATAGTTATATTCAGGAAATTTGATTTGTATTGGCAAAGAGTCAGTCATCCTTTTAGGGTAAGTCCAATACAGATATGTTTAGTATGCTTCTTAATATCCGTGTGTATCCATTATCCCTGTGACCAAATCACACGTAATGGCAATTCTTGGTTGTTTTCAAATGAAGCTAAATTTGATCAAGTAATCTAGATATGAAAACTAAAAATCTATTGCTGAGAATATTTGAAGTGCTGGCAAATTGTGAAATTGACTCTTGTTGGGGAAGATATATCTATGCCTTATAAACTATAGAACTTTATATTAGCCATATCAAATCTCCTATGGAAATAGCACTGGGCCTTTTGGTATTTCTTTGGTTTGAACATGAATTTACTTAAATGAAAAGGGCAACAGCATTCCGGAAAACTGCTTGTACTGATGAGCTACCCAAAAGCATATAAGTGTGGCCAAATGCTCTGACATTGTCATTTAATAATGTTGGAAGTTTATTGATCATCCTTCAAATCCGTTTACTGTGATTAATGTCCATGCTAAAGTTCCTGGGTTTGGAAGGCCAGCTTGCACCATCTCTCCCTCATTAAAACAATTTCCTCAAAAAAATTTAAAGGCAATTTTACAACAAAATGAAAGAAAATTTAAACAAGGAAATATGAGTCACTTTCTATGCCGCTATCCTAATCCAATAATAGACTTACTTGTTTTCATATATCCTTCTGAATCCATTAGCATATATTGTTTTGTAGTTATTATCCTAATGATCAGACAGATTTAGAATCTGTGTTTTTTACTTAACATTATGTTATTAACACTTTCAATGATGTTATGTCATATTTATCATTACCTCTTGTAATTGGTGCTTAACAATATTTTGGCAGTGTCTTACATTATTCCATTAATTTAATGGGCTCTCATTTACATGGACATTTAAATTGTTTTCAAATATTTGCTGTTACAGGAATTAGTGCATTATCCCATGAATATAGCATTTAGCTATTGTTATTTTTCTTTCATTTCTTTAGAAAGCATTTCCTAGTAGATTAAAAAATTATTGAAATTTTTCCACCTCACAGTGCCAATCAGCACATAGGAGTATAGCAAAGTTGACACAATATTGCCAGTTTTTCAATGTGAATATTTAAAACTTCAGAATAATTTAATAGTTATAAATTGTTATCTAAAGGTTGACTTTACATTTTTATGAAAAATAAGGTTGAACATTTTCTATATATTTGTTTATTAGAACTTTCATTGTGCCTCTATTCATTGCCCATTTTATCTAATGGTGGGTTGACATACTGTCTTATAATATATAGTAACAATTTGCTGCAAATATCTTCCTATTTTAGTTTTTTCTTTTAATTTTTTATTTTTAATGCAAAATACTTTTAATTTTAGATGATCAAACATATTTTCAATTGTCTTTATGATTTCTTAGCTTGCTTCAAATAGAGGAAGTGATCGTTTCTTCAAAGAATTGATAAATAATATTTTGGTTTTTTTTCTATCTTCCTACAGTAAAATTTAGTAATTCAACTCTTTAATCCTTGAGTTTGTTTTGAAAAATTTGGACTCATTTATATACTTCAAATTGGTGGTGCTAATACAATAATATGCTCTTAGATTTCTATGTACAAACATAGAGGAGAATTAATTGTGACTGAATTGAGACTTGTATAAATTTGATAAGCAAACATGAAGACTAAAAAAAAAAAAAAAAAAATCAAAGGCAAAGAGTTATTACAAACTGACCAATGTGTAAATATTTCTTATTTCACATGATCATTTTGAGAAACTGAACATTTGAAAAAATTATATTCCATAAAAGTGTTGTGTATTTTTTCTATTTTCTGGAAGATTTTGTGTAATTTTAAAATTGTATGTATTTTTGAAGTTTGGTGGAAATTTCCTGCAATATTACCTGAGCCTGAAATTTTTATGTGACTTCATAAAGTTATGCAACTATTCCATATCTTTTCAAGTCTGTTTTGGTAAATTTTGTTTTCTAGTGTATTTTCACATCATAAGTTTTCAAAATGTCTGGCATTTTTTTTTTTTTAATAGTGCTCTCAGCATTACAAAAATCTGTAATGTAGTGGTAGTTGTTCCTCTGTTTATTTTATGTTATCTGTTTTTTTTCAGAGACAGGGTCTCACTCTGTTGTTCAGACTGGAGTGCAGTGTTATGATCATAGCTCACTGAATCCTGAAACTTCTGGGCTCAAGCAATCCTCTCACCTCAGTCTCCCAAGTATATGGGACTACAGGCATGTGCCACCATACCCAGCTAATTTTTTTATTGTTTAAATTTTTCGTAGAGATTGGGTTTCACTATATTGCTCAGGCTGATCTCAAACTCCTAGCCTCAAGTGATCCTCCCTGCTCAACCTCCCAAAGTGCTGGGATTGTAGGCATGAGCCACTGCGCCTGGACTATTCTTCCTTTTAAATCACATTTTAGTTTGTTCCTTCTCTTTGTCTCCCTTTTCGTAGATTAATCCTCCAGAGAATTATTGAGCTTTTCTCTTTAAGGAGTTGAATTTGTCTTCTTCATGATGCCCTCTAATGACTCTTTGTTTTCTGTTTTTTTTATTTCCTGCTTTCAATTTGATAACTTAAAACATTTTTTTATGTTTCACACTCATTAATTTCAGCTTTTATCTATCCTAGTATATGCTTATATTAAATATAAAATTTCCCTCTAAGTATCACTTTAACAGTATTCCACAAGTTTTTATATGTAATTATTTTTATTTTCTTCTAAGTATTTTAACATTTCCTTTATGATTTTTTTCAACTTTTCAGTTATTTAAAAGAGATGTTTTGGGGCAGATGCGGTGGCTCACGCCTGTAATCTCAGCACTTTGGGAGGCCGAGGCGGGCGGATCATGAGGTCAGGAGATCAAGACCATTCTGGCCAACATGGTGAAACCCTGTCTCTACTAAAAATACAAAAATTAGCTGGGCATGGTGGCGTGTGCCTGTAATCCCAGCTACTAGGGAGGCTGAGGCAGGAGAATCGCTTGAATCAGGGAGTCGGAGACTGAAGTGAGCCGAGATCGTGCCACTGCATTCCAACCTGGCAACAGAGTGAGATTTCGTCTCAAAAAAAAAAAAAAAAAAAAAAAAGAGGTGTTTTAAAATTGCCAAAGATATGAAGAGTCTCAACTTTTTCTCTTTATTATTGATTTCTAATTTAATTGCATTGTGGTAGGAAGACATAATCTGTCTTATATGAATTCTTTGAAATTTGTTGAGACTGTGCCTATGGATAATATTTGCAAATGCAGATGTCCCTAGTGCTCATAAAAAGAATGTGTATCTTAGTCTGCTCAGGCTACCATAACTAAACACTATAGACTGGATGGCTTAAACGACAGGAATTTATTTCTTCCAGTTCTGGAGACTGTAGTTCTGGAGATCAAGGTGCTAGCCAATTCCGTTCCTGTAAGAGCTCTCTTCCTAGCTTGTTTGCAGGCAGCCTCCTGGAAGCCCTCTTGCTCTGTACTCACGTGGCCTTTCCTCAGTGCAGGTAGCACTGGGGGGAAGATGGTGGAGGAGACAACAAGAGAGAGAGGAAAAGACAGAGAGAGAAAGAGAGAGAGAGAGAGAGATCGATTTTCCTTTTCTTAGAAGGCCACTACTGCCATTTTAAAGGTCCTACACTCATGAGTTAATCTAACTCTAAATACCTCCCAAATGCCCTATCTCCAAATAGCATCACATTAGGGTGTACCCCAAAAGGTATCTGAGTAAAGTCTAAATTAATTCAGAAAGTTTATCTTGCCCAGGTTAAGTATGCACCCATGACATAGCCTCAAGAGGTTCTGAGGACCCGCGCCCAAGGTGGTGGGGGCATAGCTTGATTTTATACATTTTAGGGGGACACGAGACATCAGTCAGTATGTGTAAGATGTACATTGGTTCAGTCCAGAAAGTCGGGACAACTCAAGGCAGGGAAGGGGGCTTTCAGGTTATAGGTAGATGAGAGACAAATGATTGCATTCTTTGAGTCTTTGATTAGCCTTTCACTGAATACACAATTTACATGTGAGAGAAGAGTAGAAGAAATAGTCATTTATACCTTGGTCTGGCTTAGTGAAATAATAGGGCAGAGGAAGTCATCAGATATACATTTGTCTCACATGAGCCTCAGAGGAATGACTTTGAGTTCTGTCTGCCCTTTGTCCACAAGGAATTTCCTTGTGGGAAAATTGTGAGGGAGGTATGTATCTTTTTTATCTTTGTAGCCATCTTATTTAGGAGTAAAATGGGAGACAGATTTGCCTGATGCAGTTCTTAGTTTGATTTTTCCCTTGGCTTAGTGATTTTGGGGTCCTGAGATTTATTTTTCTTTTACAGGGGATTAGGGCTTCAACACACAAATTTGTAGAAGGACAGAAACATTCAGTTCATAGCAATGTGTATTCTTTAATTAATAGGTACTGATGTATGTATGTCAAGTAATCAATCATGTTATTTATGTTATTCAAATTTTTAGTATCTTTGTCAGAGGCGTTTGAACCAGAGCAACTCCATGTTGAACAAGAGCTGGCTAAAATAAGGTTGAAAGCTACTGGACTGCATTCCCAGATGGTTAGGCATTCTAAGTCACAGGATGGGATAAGAAGTCAGCGCAAGATACAGGTCATTAAAACCTTGCTGCTAAAACAGGTTGCAGTAAAAAAGACAGCTAAAACCCACCAAAACCAAGATGGCAACGAGCGTGACCTCTAGTTGTCCTCGCAGCTACACTCTCTCTAGCACCAGGACAGTTTACAAATGCCATGGCAACATCAGGAAGTTACCCTATATGGTCTAAAAAAGGGAGGCATGAATAAACCACCGTTTTTTAAAAATCATATTATCAAGAAATAGCCCTACAAGTGGACGACCAGCAGCCCTCAGGGCTGCTCTGTCTATGGAGTAGCCATTCTTTAATTCCTTCACTTTCCTAATAAACTTACTTTCACTTTACTCTGTGGACTCACTCTGAATTCTTTCTTGTGTGAGATCCAAGAACCCTTTTCTGCGGTCTGGATCTGGACCCCTTTCTGGTAACATCTTTATTAGTTTTTATATGTTTAGTGTATCAGTAATGTTGGAGGTATGTTGAGGTCTTCCACTATGAGGATGGTTTTAAATTTTTTTCTGCAATCTTAATGGTTTTTGCTGATTACTTTTGGGACATTGTTAAAGAAAAAATTGCTTATTACACTTGTTAAAGGTAGTAAGAAAGACTCTTCAAGGGGGCCATAGCAATAGATACAGGAACCACAGCAATGGGTTCTTGTAGTGGGGAAGAGAGATTAAACTCAACTCTGACTCCAACAAGAACATGTAGGATTTATAACGGAGGAGCAGAGTTAGGGTCAGTGGATGGAAAATTATCCAGGGGAAACAACAGGGGTAGGAGGGTAATTCTTGCTAAGCGGATAACAGAATTCTTGTTGAAGGCAAGCCAGGGTGATAAGATGTCGAGAATGGTCACATATCAAGGGTGATTAAGTGGTCACATATTAATTTGGTTTTGCAAAACCAGATTCTGTAAGAACAGAGGGAAGCCCAAGGTATAGCATGGTCAAGCAGAGGACTCAGAAGAGTGGGACTAAACTTTTTGTAAAAGAAGAGGATCTTTTTCAGCATTTTTATTAGGATTATACAAGTTTAGAACTGTTATATCTTCACGGGGAATAGACATCAATATTAGTGGCTATCACTTATAAAGATTTTCTCTTAAAGTTTATTTTTCCTCTGTGAATATCTTTATGCAAACCATTTTTAAAGTATTTTACTAATATACTTTTTGTCCTTTAATTTTCTTTCTATGCCATTTTCTGATTTTAAAAACAATCCAGTCTGACAATTTCTATCTTTAACTGACAAGTTTAATCCAATTGTTTGGTCCAATTACAAGTTTAATCTCCTGTAATTATTGATATATTAGGACTTCTTTATATCATCTTACTTTGTGCTTATTATTATTACCCCTACTTTTCTACATTTTTTTTGTGTTTAAAATAACTGATTTTGAGATTCCTTTCAGCTCCAACATTTTATAATTTTATACAGTAAATAAAACTAAGTAAAAAGTAGTGTGGTTCAAGCTACATATTTAATAGCAACCACTGTGAGTGGGAGAGGTCAGAAATGGCTTCATTTGAGTACATTCTTGAAGAATAGATTCTATTTGACTAAGAAGAAAGATAAAGATTAACAGAAATCAAGATGAGAGATACGTGGTGTGAAAGAAGATTATGAATTTGGGAGCAGAAAATAAACTGAAATTTGAGATGAGAGATGTTAGGGCATGACTGCTAGAAGAAAAAAGCCATAAAGTCTAGAAGAAAGAGGAGAGGAAGAAGGAAGGAGGGCAGCAATAAAGAGGAAGGGGCTGAGAGATGATCATATGGTTACCAATAGAAGATATCCAGCTTCTTGGCATCTTAAACAAAGAATTGGATGAAATGCACAAACAAGGCAAGGAAAGAATGAAGCAACAAAAGCAGAGATTTATTGAAAACAAAAGTACGCTCCACAGGGTGGGAGCGGGCCCCAGCATAGGGGCTCAAGAGCCTCATTACAGAATTTTCTGGGGTTTAAATATCATCTAAAGGTTTCCATTGGTTACTTGGTATACGCCATATGTAAATGAAGAGGATGAAGTAAGGTTACAAAGTCATTTACTCCATATACACCCTATGTAAATGAAGAGGATATGTCCTGTCATAGTTGCAGTATTTCCATTTGATTTAGTTCTAGGAAGTCCTTAGGTTCCCTGCCTCCAGGCCCTGTTCTCCTGCCTCAATAACAGTGAACATAATAAATGCAACAAAAGTACATTGTAGATGTTTACACCAGAGGTTAGAGAAATAGCTTTAAATTTTGTAATGGTCACTCCATAGTGTCAACAGTGGCAGTGCACAAGAATCTTACATTTTGTCTCATTTTGATTTGAGAATAGCAGGTTGGAAGCGAGTTATTTCTGATAGCTATGGGTGCAGGTAAACCATGGGTGTCCATTTTGACCATAAAGATGGGGACGTGTATCAGTGGAAGTGACATCCAAGCTGTCACAGCATGCCAAGGACCCCCTATGCAGTGTCTGTGGGCTTCTATGGGAGAGATGACCTTTCCTGAATTATTTATTAGAAAGCTCAGAAAGTAAGCTTGACTTTTCCATATTATTTATAGTTTTTGTAAGTGTAGGGCAAAGGATATCTTAGACAATGTTCCAGAAAATGTTCATAATTTTGAAAGAAGGGAATAGAAGAGACTGGACCAAAGAATCCCACTATATGAGAGTAAGGTTTGCGTAGCCTTATTTACATTCCAGCCTGGGAAATGACCTTTCATGGTGACAGAATAAAGACAAATGCTTGTTCATGATCCTTCTATTAAAATCAAATTTATAAGTGAGAAAGAAATAATGATGGAAAATTTAGAAGAATTATGAGGTAAAAATTGAGCAATGTGTTCTGAAGCTTTTGCTCTTGCTATCAGTAATAAATCTATGCTGCCCAATTGCTATTCTTTTCCCAGGGAACTAAATGATGATGATAAGATGTCTCTCCTGCATTAGCAATCAGAATGGAGTAAAAAAAACCATCGCTTTGCTGAAGATTAGTTGTTAGCAGGGTGTTAAAACAGTAAATGCACAATTGAACTCCACAAAAGTTCCCCTACTTTCGGTGCCATCTAAAGGAAACTGTGCTATGAGAGCTGAAATTTGTGTAACCTTCCTGAGGCTGTATTTGGAGTTTTGCCTCAATATATCAAAAGATCACATTACAAGGAAAGCTGAATAATTTCTTTGGTGTTCAGCTGTCAAAACTCTTTTCCATAAAGCCACAATAATTAAAAGACTACGCTACTGGCACAGAGGTGGACGGATTAATCAATGAACGGGCTAGATGACCCAGACCTTCAAATATGTAAACACTTAGTACACAGCTAAGCTCTCATCCTGCATCGTTTATATCCTCAAAAAACACATTAGATTTTAATGTAATAAAATATACCAACATTGTAGGAAGCTGTCAGTGATTTCTTCTTTGATCTTTGTACTGGAATAAGTTTGTAGGATAAATGTAGGTAGTAGAGAATGCTTTGATAAAGCGCTTGATTCTAGAGTCAGTAACCTGTGATTTAATTTTTCTTAATGATTTAGTGGTTTTCACATCCGGGTAGGTTGCTTAATCTTTCCAAATGCACAATTCTGCAACCTGTAAAATGAGAGGAAGATTTGAAACTATCCCCTAGGGTTATTTTAAAAATTAAATGGGATAATGAATGCAACACCCTTTCTACAATATCTGGCATGTAGTAATTGCTCAATAAATGTCCCAGAGGCAACATAGCATAGTGCTTAAGAATTCAGGCTCTGAAGTCAGATTTTCTGAGTTCAAATTACAGTTCTTCCACATGTTTCCTCATCTCAAATTATATTACAATAATAAAGCTTGTAATTGGAATAATAATAAACTTTATAGGGTTGTTGCCAGGACAAAATGTCATGATGGGTAAAGTGTTTAGCATAATAACTGTCTCATAACCACATCCCTTGTCATCCATTATTATTACTGTTAATTCATACATTAAGACAAAGAAGGGAAAGATACTGTTATGTAAAATGTAAAAGTATATTTAGATATAAAATCTTAAAAGGAAACATAAAGCAGAAAATATCTTTGAAAAATATGTCTAAAATATAAACTTGTGGTAGATCCAAATTTTTTGGTATAATTTCTAGTGGCAATAAATTCACTTAGCTTTCTTTTTTTCTGAACGCATTTTTACTTTACCTCCATTTTTGAAGAATATTTTTACTGAATATGGAACTCCAGGTTGACAGTTTTATTCTCTTAGCACCTTAAAGTTGTCATTCTGTGATAATGATGTGAAGTCAGTGGTCAGTCTATTCATTGTTCCCTGTATGTAATGCGTTTTTTTTCTCAAAGGCTGCTTCTAAGATTTTTAAAAAAATATTCGTTTTCCAGAAGTTTACCTCTGATTAACATAAGTGTGATTTTCTTTGTATTTATTCTGATTAGCATTCATGGATATTCCTGGATTTGGGGGTTTCTCCTTTTGATCAAATTCGGAGAAAAGTTGACCAAAATTTTGGTACTTTTTTCTTACCCTATTCTCTTCCTCTCCAATTACATAAATGTTAGAGTGCTTGATATTGTTCAGATGTAACTGAGGCTTTGTTAGTTTTTTTTTTTCCAGTCTTTTTTTCTCATTATGCATTTTAAATTATTTCTATTGACCTGCCTTCAAGCTCACTGAACTTTTCTTTTGTCATGTATAATCTGCTGTTAACATAATTCAATCAAGTTTCTTAAATGAAGTTTTGATTTCTGATATTATATTGTTTAGTTATTAGATTTATTTATTTTACAATGTTCAACTCTCTTATAAAATTTTCATTCTCTTTACTTACATCTCTATCTTTTCCTGTAGACTAACGTTCTTATCTTAGTTGTCCATCTAAAAATAGTAGCACGTGGTTTGTTCTGAATACAGATGGTTTCTGGTTTACAATAGTTCTACTGATGATTTTTCAACTTTATGATGGTGTGTAAGCTATACATGCTCGGTAGAAACCATACATTAAGTATCCATCCATACAACCATTTTGTTTTTCATTTTTTGACCAGCATTCAATAAATTATCTGAGGTTTTTCAAAACTTTCTTATAAAATAGGCTTTGTATTAGATGATTTTACCCAATTGTAGGCTAATATAAGTGTTTTGAGGACATTTAAGGTAGGCTAGCATAAACTATGATGTTGGGTAAGTGAGGTGTATTAAATACATACATTTTTGACATGATATTTTCAACTTACAATGACTTTATTGGGACCTAACCCCATTGTAACTCAGGGAACATCTGTATGTTTCTGTTGAATGACATTTTTCTTGACTACTGGGTCTATGTTCTCTGCGCACCCCCCCCAAATATGGTAATTTTTTCATTAAATTCTGGTCTGCTGAATGACACCTTATAGAGGCTTTAGATCCTGTTTTCTTTCACTGGAGAATG
This sequence comes from Mandrillus leucophaeus, assembly GCF_000951045.1. Lineage (NCBI taxonomy): Eukaryota > Metazoa > Chordata > Mammalia > Primates > Cercopithecidae > Mandrillus > Mandrillus leucophaeus. Next base: position 7,591,743 of record NW_012102032.1, read on the forward strand.
TCGAGTTTGGTTTTAGCAGGCAGTTAAATTACTGACTGATCATCTTGAACATGTGAGGACTTAATTTTGTAATCTGCAAGACCATGACTATTTATTATTTACCCTGGCCCTTGAAAAAATCTGTTAGTCCAGGAACGTTGTCTTTACTCCTAAAGTGGGAGATCTTTCTGGGCTTCCATGGAAAGCTTGAGGTGTTTTCCAAGTCTGTCCAATTTGGGGTATGAGAACTGCACTTTTTTTTTTTCCCATCATTTAGCTCTTTAGGGTTTCCAGCTATTGTTTTTCCTCTGGAATCTTTGGCCTCTCTCCCATGCATGTGCAATACAGAGGTCAGCCAAGCATTTGAAGGGGAGTTCATAAGCCAAGTTGGGTCCCTGTGGATTTCTTTTTTATCTGCAATTTCTCTCTTCAATTTCCAATCACTCTTGCAGTTCTGAACTCCTTTTTCTGATTCCTTGGGTCAGAAACAAAACAAAACAAATAATCTATGCCTTGCTCATGAGTTTTGACCACTTCATGCCTGCAGTTGTAGAGTACCGTCATGGAACAAGCCATACAAACGTGAATCTCACTTAACATAGTACGTTTTCAGGGGTCAAATCTTTTCCATATTTTGCATGATTTTGGTTGCTTTTCTATGCCTTTCAATAGTTGTTTATAAAAACTTGGTCCAGAGTCTGTAATTGTCATTTGTAAGAGGACAAATCTAATATAGAAGCTACTACGTAATTACTGGAATTCTGCTGGTAAATCACTGCTTATGTCCAAAAGACTCAGAAGTGGTGTATTTAGATAATGAGAGGAAAAGTTCACTTGTAAAAAGGGCAGGAGAGTGAGACTTCAAATGGATTAGCTCATGAAATATACAACACAGCAAGTATTTTTTTTATTATTACACTTGAAGTTCTGGGTTACATGTGCAGAACATGCAGTTTTGTTACATAGGTATACACGTGCCATGGTGGTTTGCTCCACCCATGAACCCGTCACCTACATTAGGTATTTCTCCTAATGTTATCCCTCCCCTAGTCCCCCACCCCCTGCAGGCTTCAGTGTGTGATGTTTCCCTCCCTGTGTCCATATGTTCTCATTGTTCAACTCCCACTTATGACTGAGAACATATGGTGTTTGGTTTTCTGATCTTGTGATAGTTTGTTGAGAATGATGGTTTCCAGCTTCATCCATGTCCCTGCAAAGGACATGAACTCATCCTTTTCTATGGCTGCATAATATTCCATGGTGTATATGTGCCATATTTTCTTAATCCAGTCTATCATTGATAGATATCTGGATTGGTTCCAAGTCTTTGCTATTGTGAATAGTGCTGCAATAAACATATGTGTTCATGTGTCTTTATCGTAGAATGATTTATAATCCTTTGGGTATATGGTCAGTAATGGGATTGCTGGGTCAAATGGTATTTCTGGTTCTAGATCCTTGAGGAATTGTCACAGTGTCTTCCACAATGGTTGAACTAATTTACACTCCCACCAACAGTGTAAAAGTGTTCCTATTTTTCCACAACCTCTTCGGCATCTGTTGTTTCCTGACTTTTTAATGATCGCCATTCTAACTGGTGTGAGATGGTATCTCATTGTGGTTTTGATTTGCATTTCTCTAATGACCAATGATGGTGAGCTTTTTTTCATATGTCTGTTGGCTGCATAAATGTCTTCTTTTGAGAAGTGTCTGTTCATTTTTTGATGGGGTTGTTTTTTTTCTTGTAAGTTTGTTTAAGTTCCTTGTAGATTCTGGCTATTAGCCCTCCGTCAGATGGATAGATTGCAAAAATTCTCTCCCATTCTATAGGTTGCCTGTTCACTCTGATGATAGTTTCTTTTGCTGTGCAGAAACTCTTTAGTTTAATTGGATCCCATTTGTCAATTTTGGCTTTTGTTGCCATTGCTTTTGGTGTTTTAGACATGAAGGATTTGCCCACACCTATGTCCTGAATGGTATTGCCCAGGTTTTCTTCTAGGATTTTTATGGTCCTAGGTCTTACATTTAAATCTTTGATCCACCTTGAGTTGATTTTTGTATAAGGTGTAAGGAAGAGGTCCAGTTTTAGTTTTCTGCATATGGCTAGTCAGTTTTCCCAACACCATTTATTAAACAGAGAATCTTTTCCCCATTGCTTATGTGTGTCAGGTTTGTCAAAGATCAGATGGTGGTAGATGTGCAGTGTTATTTCTGAGGCCTCTGTTCTGTTCCATTGTTCTATATGTCCGTTTTGGTACCAATATCATGCTGTTTTGGTTACTATAACCTTGTAGTATAATTTAAAGTCAGGTAGTGTGATGCCTCCAGCTTTGTTCTTCTTGCCCAGGATTTTCTTGGCTATGCAGGCTCTTTTTTGGTTCCATATGAAGTTTAAAATAGTTTTTTTTTCCAAATCTGTGAAGAAAGTCAGTGGTAGCTTGATGGGGATAGCATTCAGTCTATAAATTACTTTGGGTGGTAAGGCCATTTTCATGATACTGATTCTTCCTATCCATGATCATGGAATGTTTTTCCATTTGTTTGTGTTCTCTCTTATTTCCTTGAGCAGTTGTTTGCAGTTCTCCTTGAAGAGGTCCTTCACATCCCTAACACAACAAGTATTTTAAGGAAACAAAATGTAAAACTGTCATGGTTACTAAGGTTATCTTGTTCTGCTCATAGTGAAAATCAGCAACCCTCTCACATGTTACCACATTCAGAAATGTTATGACCTATCTTCAGGCAGTAGCATAGCCAAAATTCAAGAAAATAATTTTGTTAGTTTAGATTTATGGAAAACATTTAAGGTTTTATTATTTTGAAGACCAGAATCAGTTAGAATCATCCTTGCCTTTATTTTTTTCTTATTTTGGAGTGAAAAATGTATTATTTTTGTTTTCTTTTTGAATGACATTTGGTTATTGGGAAATGGAGATTTGATTATGGGGAGATAGAGATTTTATGAACCTGTCTTATTTCTCATTATTATACCAATGTGTCATATTCTTTTTAAGAAATTGGATATATTTATCAAGTTCCTCAAAACTGTTTATACTCTCTTGTCAACAGTTTTGATGTACAAAAAGCTTACACAAATTGATAATAAAAACACTAAAATTTGAATGTAAGGAGAGGCATATCTGAATTAGACAATTCACTGAAGAAATGATAAATGATTATAAATGATAAACAAAGAAAAATGCTCCAACTTATCAAAAATCAAACAAATTAAAAGTCTAGCAATAATATCCACTTTTCCTGGTATCACATTACAAAAGAAGTTAATACTTAGTAATTCACAAGGATACAGCTAGATGAACACTCACATGCACTGCTGCTAGAAATATAACTTTTCAACATTTTTTTGAAAAGCAATTTGGTTATATGTGTGAACAACCTTAAAATATTCATGAATTTTGACCCAGTAATTCTCTTTTCAAAACCCCACTTTAAGAAAATAGTTGATAATTCAGAAAAGGTATATTTTATACAGTTGTCAATTAAGAAATTTTTATTGCATGCTAGTTACTGATATACGTGCTAAAACATTTAGAGATTAGGCCTATTGTTATCTGTAATATTTACTTTAAAATGTATCAGAATTGACAGATATATAGAGGAAGAATAGATACATGGATATGTGAGTAATTAAATATAGCCAGGTATGTAATTAATATTAAATCTCAATGCTGGGTATATTTTTGTTCAGTGACCAATTCTTTAAACTTTTGTATATGTATGAAAATTTCCAAAATAAAAAGTTGGGATAAAATGCATTGCAAGTTAGAAAAAATTATAATAACTGCCAAAGAATAAAAATAGTTTATTATTTAAGTTAATTATAGTGCATATTTAACTTATTTATAGTGCATACAATTATATATGTAGTTAATTATAGTGCATATAATTATACCTAATATGTATAAATGACACTGATGGGGAGACTGTACTGTACACCAAAGTTATTATCAATGTCTATCTTGGTGGTGGGATTTCAGGAGATCATGACTATGATAATATTTTTGTGTGTTGTCTGAACTATGGTTGGCTCATTATTGGGTAATATAGCTTCAACTCTTTGATTGAGATTGTTAAGAGAAGAAAACGGGACTGGGGGTGGGGAAGAAAAACCTTTTG